>NW_021313143.1:39348-57984 GCF_002162155.2 Triticum dicoccoides | reverse complement strand
TGAAGCGTGTTAAAAAGTATGAACCAATTGCTCGGCTCGTCATCGGAGTTGTACATGATGGGAGTGTTTTGTGTAATGAAAATGAAGCATGGCCTAACTATATGATTTTGTAGGGATAAGCTTTCTTTGGCTATGCTATTTTGATAGGACATGATTATTTGTTAGTATGCTTCGAAGTATTATTATTTTTATGTTTTATAAGCTTTTATCTTGAATCATTTGGATCTGAACATTCATGCCACAATAAAGAAAATTACATTGAGAATTATGCTAGGTAGCATTCCACATCAAAAATTCTGTTTTTATCATTTACCTACTCGAGGACGAGCAGGAATTAAGCTTGGGGATGCTTGATACGTCTCCAACGTATCTATAATTTTTGATTGTTTCATGCTATTATATTACCTGTTTTGGATGTTTATCGGCTTTATTTTACATATTTATATCATTTTTGGGACTAACCTATTAACTGGAGGCCCAGCCCGTATTACTGTTTTTTTTGCCTATTTCAGTATTTCAAAGAAAAGGAATATCAAACAGAGTCCAAATGGAATGAAACCTTTGGGAGCGTGATTTTTGGAACGAACGTGATCCGGAGGACATGACGTGCAAGTCCAGAAGCAATCGAGGTGTCCAGGAGATAGGAGGGCGCGCCCACCCCTCCTGGGCATGCCCCCTGTCTCTTGGGCCCCTCAAGCGGCCACCGACGTACTTCTTCTTCCTATATAAACCTACGTACCCCGAAAACATCCAGGGAACCACCGAAGAAATATTTCCGCCATCGTAACCTTCTGTATCCGCGAGATCCCATCTTGGAGCCGTCACCGGCGTTCTGCCGGAGGGGGAATCCACCATGGAGGGCTTCTACATCAACACCATAACCCTTCCGATGAGTTGTGAGTAGTTTACCACAGACCTTCGGGTCCATAGTTATTAGCTAGATGGCTTCTTCTCTCTTTTTGGATCTCAATACAATGTTCTCCCCATCTCTTGTGGAGATCTATTCGATGTAAACTCTTTTTGCGGTGTGTTTGTCGAGATCCGATGAATTGTGGGTTTATGATCAAGTTTATCTATAAGAAATATCTAAATCTTCTCTGAATTATTTTATGTATGATTGAGTTATCTTTGCAAGTCTCTTTGAATTATCGGTTTGGTTTGGCCTACTAGATTGATCTTTCTTGCCATGGGAGAAGTGCTTAGCTTTGGGTTCAATCTTGCGGTGTCCTTACCCAGTGACGGAAAGGGTTGCAAGGCACGTATTTTATTTTTGCCATCGAGGATAAAAAGATGGGGTTTATATCATATTGCTTGAGTTTATCCCTCTACATCATGTCATCTTTCTTAATGTGTTACTCGCTTCTTATGAACTTAATACTCTAGATGCATCCTGCATAGCGGTCGATGTGTGGAGTAATAGTAGTAGATGCAGGCAAGAGCCGGTCTACTTGTCACGGACGTGATGCCTATATACATGATCATGCCTAGATAATCTCATAATTATTCGTTTTTTTATCAATTGCTCGACAGTAATTTGTTCACCCACCGTAATACTTATGCTATCTTGAGAGAAGCCACTAGTGAAACCTATGGCCCCCGGGTCTATATTTTATCATATAAGCTTTCAATCTACTTTTATTTGCATCTTTAATTTTTGCATCTATATTATAAAATACCAAAAATAAATTTATCTTATCATATTGTCGATATCAGATCTCACTTTCGCAAGTGGCCGTGAAGGGATTGACAACCCCTTTATCGCGTTGGTTGCGAGTTCTTCGTTTGTTTGTGTAGGTTCGTGGGACTTGTGAGGAGCCTCCTACTGGATTGATACGTTGGTTCTCAAAAACTGAGGGAAATACTTACGCTACTGTGCTGCATCACCCTTTCCTCTTCAAGGAAAACCAACGCAAGCTCAAGACGTAGCAATTGGGAGCACTCATTAAGTATGACATGCTAAAAGAGTCGACGCGGACAAGGAAGACAACGTAATGGTTTATGTTTTCTCACATCTCAGTTAAAGTATATTGTCATTGACCTTCCAAACATGTTGAGCTTGCCTTTCCCCCTTGTGCTAGCCAAATTCCTAGCACCAAGTAGAGATACTACTTGTGCTTCCAACTATCCTTAAACCCAGTTTTGCCATGAGAGTCCACCATATCTACATATGAATTGAGTAAGATCCTTCAAGTAAGTTGTCATCGGTGCAAGCAATAAAATTTCTCTCTAAATATGCATGACTTATTAGTGCGGAGAAAATAAACTTTATACGATCTTGTTATGGAAGCAATAAAGGCGACTGAGGGAGTCCCGGATTAGGGAGTGTCCGGATGACCGGACAATAACCTTTGGCCGGACTCCTGGACTATGAAGATACAAGATTGAAGACTTCGTCCCGTGTCCGGTTGGGACTTTCCTTGGCGTGGAAGGCAAGCTTGGCGATACGGATATGTAGATCTCCTCCAATTGTAACCGACTCTATGTAACCCTAGCCCTCTCCGGTGTCTATATAAACCGGAGGGTTTTAGTCCGTAGGACGAACAGCAATCATACCATAGGCTAGCTTCTAGGGTTTATCCTCTCTGATCTTGTGGTAGATCTACTCTTGTACTACCCATATCATCAATATTAATCAAGCAGGAGTAGGGTTTTACCTCCATCGAGAGGGCCCGAACCTGGGTAAAAACATCGTGTCCCTTGTCTCCTATTACCATCCGCCTAGATGCACAGTTCAGGACCCCCTACCCGAGATCCGCCGGTTTTGACACCGACATTGGTGCTTTCATTGAGAGTTCCTCTGTGTCGTTATCTTTAGGCCCGATGGCTCCTCCGATCATCAACAATGATGCGGTCCAGGGTGAGACTTTTCTCCCCGGACAGATCTTCGTATTCGGCGGCATTGCACTGCGCGCCAATTTGCTTGGTCATCTGGAGTAGATCGAGAGCTATGCCCCTGGCCATCATGTCAGATTTGGAAGTTTGAACTACATGGATGACGTCCGCGGAGACTTGATCTTTGACAGGTTCGAGCCACAGCCGAGCGCGCCGCACTATCACGATGGGCATGATATAGCTCTGCCGCTGAACAGTGCCCAGGAGGCCGCCCCAGTGTCCGCTCCGACCCTTAGCTCGGAGCCGACTGCGCCAATCGAGGACGGGTGGCTGGACACCGTCTCGAGAGCTGCAATCTCTACAGCGATCGAGCCGAACACTAGCCTTGTCCTTTGCGAAGCTCGTGACTCCAAGGTGCCGGACTCCTTTCCGGACTCCGAACCTTCCGCGCCCCTGCCGATCAAACCTGATCGGGCGCCGATCATGGAGTTCGCCGCCGCGGACATCTTTCAGCACTCGCCCTTTGGCGACATTCTGAATTCACTAAAGTCTCTCTCTTTATCAGGAGAGCCCTGGCTGGACTATGATCAGCGAGGTTGGGATGCGGACGACGAAGAAATTCGAAGCCCACCCACCACCTACTTCGTAGCCACTGTCGATGATTTAACCGACATGCTCGACTTCGACTCCGAAGACATCGACGGTATGGACGCTGATGCAGGAGATGACCAAGAACCAGCGCCTATAGGGCACTGGAAGGCCACCTCGTCATATGACATATACATGGTGGACACCCCAAAAGAAGGGAATAGCGATGGAACAACGGAGGATGACCCCTCCAAGAAGCAGCCTAAGCGCCGGCGTCAGCGGCGCCGCTCTAAATCCCGCCAAAGCAAAAACAACGATTCTGGCACGGGAGATAATAACACCCCGGACAGTGCCGAAGACAACCCCCTCCAGCAGGATTCAGCATAGGAGGATGGAGAAGCCAGCCCTCATGAGAGAGTGGAAGACAGAGAGGTAGAGGACGATAATTACATGCCTCCCTCCGAAGAAGTGGCAAGCCTCGACGACGACGAATTTGTCGTGCCTGAGGATCCCGTCGAACAAGAGTGTTTCAAACGCAGGCTTATGGCCACGGCGAGCAGCCTCAAGAAAAAACAGCAGCAGCTTAGAGCTGACCAAGACTTGCTAGCCGACAGATGGACTGAAGTCCTTGCGGCCAAAGAGTACGAACTCGAACGCCCCTCCAAGAGCTACCCAAAGCGCAGGCTGCTACCCCGATTAGAGGAGGAAGCACCTAAACCTACATCACCAGCGCATGACGCAGCCGACTCGGCACCTCGTGGCCGCGACAGAGAGGTCTCTCGGCCATCCACTCAAGCCGCACCCCGGCGTCACTCAAAAATACCAAGGCACGGGGAAATGCGCCAGACCTGCGAGACATATTGGAGGACAAGGCAAGGCAAACAAGATCGATCTACGGATCGCGTGGGCGCCCAACGGCACGTGACGATAACCATCATGCCGGATATGGCAAATACGGCCAGGCCAAACACAACAGACAAAGCTCATTTGGGCTACGTCGTGATATAGCCCAGTACAGAGGCGCCGCACACCCACTATGCTTCACAGATGAATTAATGGATCATCAAATCCCCGAGGGTTTTAAACCCGTAAACATCGAATCATACGATGGCACAACACCTGCGGTATGGATCGAGGATTATCTCCTTCATATCCACATGGCCCGCGGTGATGATCTACACGCTATCAAATACTTCCCACTCAAGCTTAAAGCACCAGCTCGGCATTGGCTTAACAGCTTGCCAGCAGAGTCAATTGGTTGTTGGGAGGACCTGGAAGCCGCATTCCTCGACAATTTCCAGGGCACCTATGTGCGACCACCAGACGCCGATGACCTAAGCCACATCATTCAGCAGCCAGAGGAACCGGCCTGACAATTCTGGACACGGTTCCTAACCAAGAAAAATCAAATAGTCGACTGTCCGGACGCAGAGGCCCTCGCAGCCTTCAAGCATAACATCCGAGACAAATGGCTTGCCCGACACCTAGGATAGGAAAAGCCGAAATCCATGGCAGCCCTCACAACACTCATGACCCGTTTTTGCGCGGGAGAAGACAACTGGCTAGCTCGTAGTAATAACATGACCAAGAGCCCTGGTAATTTGGATACCAAGGACAACAATGGCACGTCGCGTCGCAACAAGCACAAGCGCCGCATTAACGGCGACAATGCTGAGGATACGATAGTTAATGCCGGATTCAGAGGCTCTAAACCCGGTCAGCGGAAAAAGCCATTCAAAAGAAATACTCCGGGCCCGTCCAGTTTGGACCGAATACTCGATCGCTCATGCCAGATACACGGCACCCCTGAAACACTAGCCAATCACACCAAGAGGGATTGTTGGGTGTTCAAGCAGGCAGGTAAATTAAGTGCCGAAAACAGAGACAAGGGACTGCATAGCGATGACGAGGAGGAGCCCCGGCCGCCGAACAATAGGGGACAGAAGAGCTTTCCCCCACAAGTGCGGACGGTGAACATGATATACGCAACCCACATCCCCAAAAGGGAGCGGAAGCGTGCACTCAGGGACGTATATGCGTTGGAGCTAGTCGCCCCAAAGTTCAACCCGTGGTCCTCCTGCCCGATCACTTTTGATCGAAGGGACCACCCCACTAGCATCCGCCACAGCGGATTCGCCACGTTGGTTCTAGACCCAATCATTGACGGATTTCACCTCACTAGAGTCTTCATGGACGGCGGCAGTAGCCTGAACCTGCTTTATCAGGATACAGTGCAAAAAATGGGCATAGATCCCTCAAGGATTAAACCCACAAAGACGACCTTTAAAGGCGTCATACCAGGTGTAGAGGCCAACTGTATAGGCTCAGTTACACTAGAAGTGGTCTTCGGATCCCCGGATAATTTCCGAAGCGAGGAGTTAATCTTCGACATAGTCCCGTTTTGGAGTGGCTATCACGCCCTGCTCGGACGAACCGCATTTGCAAAGTTCAATGCGGTGCCGCACTATGCATACCTCAAGCTCAAGATGCCAGACCCTCGAGGAGTCATTACGGTCAATGGAAACACCGAACGCTCTCTCCGAACGGAGGAGCATACGACGGCCCTCGCGACGGAAGTACAAAGTAGCCTCTCAAGGCAATTCTCCAGTCCGGCTATTAAACGTCCGGACACCGTCAAGCGCGCCCGGAGTAACCTACAAAAAGACCGCCTAGCACGCACCAAGCAAGCGTAGCAGCGCAGCCCCAACCCCAGCCCTCGCGAAATTGCGAAACCAGTACCACGCGTACATAATTACGCTCTGGAAATACCATGGGTACAGGGGGAGGGGCACAACCACGACACGCCCAAAATGCGGCTCAACCGCACTAGGGGCTCCCGATTTTGTCATTTCTTTTTTCTTACTTTTAGGACTCCACTCTCCGGAAGGCCTGTCCGGCAGTACAATCGCTGAACACACGATGCAACAGCCAGGGAGACAGCAAGCTACATCGAATGTCCAGGTGGTCTCTATAACGAGCTAAATACCTGTCTTACGTAAAGTGTCTCAGCTTGCCCCTGGAGGGGGACATGTCAAATAATCCCATCTCTTGCTTATCGCACTATTTGTATCGTTCTGCTTTCACAGCAGCCTTTTAATAAACAATACATAGCTCTTCTCTATTATTGCATTCATTTTTTATGTAAATATGTTCAGGTATGACATTATGCAACCGTACACTTTGGTACGGCCAATACACCAGGGGCTCAAGTACCCCAGAATATGGTGTGAGAGGTCCGAACACTCTCAAGAGTGCGGCACCCCGAACTTATAGCATTATATGCATCGGCTTCGAATCATGTCTTGGGTCAATAGTTGGGTTTGCCCGGCTCCCATGTTTTGGTACCTTACGTTCCGTTATATCGGCTAAGGTAGCGCTGGGAGAACTACTGCGATTGTGCCCCAGTTGAGCTGGGTTAAGCACCTCAGTAGAGAAAGCTAAAACTGACCGTCATGATAGGGCGAGAGCCGGTCGCTGTTCGAGAGGTTTTCGAGTCCCTAAAGACTTATGCCGCTTAGAGCGAGGAGCTGGCTTTGTCCGGCCTAGGCGTGGATAGCGCCCCGAACTCGGTCTTCCGAATACTAGGGGCTTCGCCGAAATTTAAAATTATAGAATTCTATGGCTAAGTGAGAATGATAAAGCATTATAGTCTGATTGCCTTGTTCGTTGTGCTGAGCGCCTCCCTCGAAGGACCCAAGAATGGGAACAAGAGCGTTCAGGTTTATCCCGAACACCCCAGCACTCGTGGCATGGGGGTAGAAGCCGATGACTCGCATCTCTCGGATTTAATAAACGACCGCGTAGAAGGTAATAATTTAAATTCAAAAAGTGTTGCTTAGCGCATATGAACAAGTTTTCAGCGCATAGGATAACATGAGCGAGTTTACTCAAAGATTACATCCTTGGAACACTCATTGGCCACAAGGCAGGCACCCTTCAGGACGCCGTCATAATACAACTCGGGCTTGCGATGCTCCTTCCCCTCCGGTGGCCCATCTGTCACCAGCTTCTCAGCATCCATCTTGCCCCAGTGTACTTTAACACGGGCAAGGGCCCTACGGGCGCCTTCGATGCATACGGAGCGCTTGATGACTTCAAGCCATGGACAGGCATCCACCAGCCGTCTCACCGGCCCAAAGTAGCTCCCAGGCAGGACCTCCCCAGGACATAGCCGGCCTATAAGGCCCTTCATGGCCTGTTCGGCTACCTTATGGAGCTCAACCAGCTGCTTCAGCTGGTCGCTCAAGGGCACCGGGTGTCCGGCCTCACAATATTGGGACCAGAACACCTTCTCCGTCGAGCTCCCTTCCTCGGCTCGGTAGAATGCGGCAGCGTAGGACACACTGTGGGGCAGATCTGCGAATGCTCCTGGAGAGCTCCGGACTCGGGTAAGTAACAAGTAATTCACTTTGACGTGCTTGCTTTGCATAAAGAATGCCTTACCCGCCGCTATCTCCTTCATCGCCTCAATTTCCTGGAGGGCTTTTTGGGCTTCGGCCTTGGCAGATTTGGCGCTCTCAAGGGCCGAGGCAAGCTCGGACTCTTAAGTCTTTGAGTCAAGCTCCAAACTCTCGTGTTTTTTCACAAGAGCGTGGAGCTCTTGCCGCACCTCCGCCACCCGCGCCTCCTGCTTTTCTCGCTCGGTGCGCTCCACGGCCGCATTGTCTTCAGCCTTGGACAATGCTTCTTTCAGGGTCGCCACCTCGGTTGTGGCCCCTGTAACACTCACGTTGGTCACTGTCATTTTTTGCAACCAGGTATTTTTTATATACTAACATTAGGTACTACCTTCCTTCCTTGTCCTCGAGCTACTTCTTGGCAAGGCCAAGCTCGTTCTCGGACCGCTCGAGGCTCTGCTACAATGCATCAACCTCCGTAGTCAGTGCGGTAGAGGTCAGCAGCGCAGCCTGCATTCCCATATTGACATATTTATGTTAGACTCCTGCGTATAAATTTTTAGATCCTCAGTTCGGCTTTTTTTTCGAACACCAAACTGAGCATCAGGGGCTACTGTCTATGCGGTAATATTTTTACATGTCTTAAATACATACCTCAAAGCCTGTTAGAAGGCTGGCACAGGCTTCCGTCAGCCCGCTCTTGGCGGACTGAACCTTCCGGATCACTGCACTCATAATAGTGTGGTGCTCCTTGTCGATGGAGGCGCCGTTAAGCACCTCCAGCAAATTATCTGGTGCCTCCGGTTGGACGGAGGTCACCGGCGTCGTAGGCTTGCCCTTCTTACGAGGGGGCCGCCTGCCGGACTCCGAAACCACTGAAGGTTCCGGTGCGGTGTCCGGCCCAGGGCCAGACTTAGAGCCCTTTGGGGTTTTATCCCCTTTGCGCCTGGAGTCCGGAAGGTCGCCTTGCGGCGCCTCCGGGGCTACCCCCTCCTAGCTCGACCCCTTTTGGGACTCCACCTCGGCATCGTCCGTGGGGCGAGGGGAGGTAGCAGTCGGGAGTGAAAGACTATTCACATCCGACGAATCCAGGGATCCGCTCGACGAAGCGTCGAGCCGGGCCTTGGGCGGACTGCATGATTATGTTCGGTGTTAGAAGATACTGTGCAGTAAAGGAACACCATGAGTTATTCTGGTATCCGAATACTTACGATTTTGCCAGGGGCTTGGCCCTGGATGGCCACTCCTCTTCGCCGTCGTCGGCGTTGGTGGAGTAGTCCGGGAGAAGGGTATTTCCCTTCTTGGACCCTCCGCCCCCCCTAGTTGGGGTGGCCTAACTTTTCTTTCCTCCCCCCGTTGGAGGGGGAGAGGCCTCTTTTTCCTCCTCATCGTCTTTGTGGGAGGAGTGCGCTTCGGAGTCGTCGGGCGATGAATCCGACACCACCAGGCGCCGAGAGCTCTTTCGAGTTCCCGTGGCCTTCTTCTTGGCCTTCTTCTCCGGCACCACGTGAGGTGCTGGGACCAGCAGCTTCGCCAAGCGGGCATCTGTTGGGCCTTCGGGCAAAGGAGCCAGACAGTCGATCTGTCCGGACTTCTTCTGCCAGTCCTGTTAAAGGAATGGGAGCTTAGATCCCGCATAGAGTCAAACTATGAAAAACAAGTATTCTGTAATGGGTAAAACAAGCTTACCATGCTGGCTTGGCGCTTGCGCAGAATCTGTGATCCTCGGTAATGGGAGGGGGAACCTCGGTGCCCTTGAATAGCACCTTTCAGGCATCTTCGTGCGTTGTGTCAAAGAGCCTGGACAAAGTTTGGTGCTGGGCCGGGTCGAACTCCCACAAGTTAAAAGCCCGTCATTGACACGGGAGGATCCGGCGAAAGAGCATGACCTGGACTACGGTGACAAGTTTAACCTTCTTGTCAATCAGGTCTTTGACGCAGGTTTGGAGTCCGGTCAGCTCTCCCGAATTACCCCACGACAGGCCCGTCTCTTTCCAGGAGGTGAGCCGTGTGGGGATGCCAGATCGGAATTCGGGGGCCGCTGCCCATTCAGGGTCACGCGGCTCGGTGATGTAGAACCACCCCGATTGCCACCCTTTGATGGTTTCCACAAAGGAGCCCTCGAGCCATATGACATTGGGCATCTTGCCCACCATGGCGCCTCCGCACTCCGCCTATTGGCCGCCCACTACCTTCGGCTTGACATTGAAGATCTTCGGCCATAAGCCAAAGTGGGGCTTGATGCGGAGGAAGACCTCGCACACGACGATAAACGCCGAGATGTTGAGGATGAAGTTTGGGGCCAGATCGCGGAAATCCAGGCCATAGTAGAACATGAGCCCCCGGACAAATGGATGGAGTGGGAAGCCTAGTCCGCCGAGGAAATGAGGGAGGAACACCACCCTCTCATGGGGCCTGGGGGTGGGGATGAGTTGCCCCTCGTCTGGGAGACGGTGCGCAATGTCGTTGGAAGGTATCCGGCTTTCCTCAACTTTTTGATGTGCCCCTCCGTGACGGAGGAGGCCATCCACCTGCCTCCTGCTCCGGACATGGCTAGAGAAGGTTGAGGTGGGAAGTGCGTACTTGGGCACTGGAGCTCGAGTGCGCGGAAATGGATAAGCAAAGGAGGAAGAAGGCGTAGATGGGAAGGGTGGATCCTTATCCCCTTATATGGGCGGACGAAACTATGTACCCCCACCAGCCTGGTAAAACTCGCTTATCTCCCAAGCGCTGTGATTAATGGCACGGTTGGGTTACCCACGCCCGTATTGATGAGAATCCCGGAATAAGGGGACACGATCTCTGCTTCGACAAGACGTGCCAAGGAAACCACCTCGCTAAACACGCTGAGGTGGGACAGTAAAACGATTCGAATAAACGCTTGGCCGTGGCATGATGTCACGCTGTGGAATACGTTAACAGATTAGATTTGTACAAATATTATTCTCTCTATGGTGGTATGTGGAACTTATTTTGCAGAGCCGGACACTATCCTTGTGTTCAAAATCTTCTATGAAGTATTCGGAGGAGGAACCCGCCTTGCAATGCCGAAGACAATATGCGCGCCGGACTCGTCGTCATTGAAGCCTGGTTCAGGGGCTACTGAGGGAGTCCCAGACTTGGGGGTGTCCGGAAGACCGGACTATAACCTTTGGCCGGACTCCTGGACTGTGAAGATACAAGATTGAAGACTTCGTCCCGTGTCCGGATGGGACTTTCCTTGGCGTGGAAGGCAAGCTTGGCGATACGGATATGTAGATCTCCTCCCATTGTAACCGACTCTGTGTAACCCTAGCCCTCTCTGGTGTCTATATAAACCGGAGGGTTTTAGTCCGTAGGACGAACAACGATCATACCATAGAATAGCTTCTAGGGTTTAGCCTCTCTGATCTCGTGGTAGATCTACTCTTGTACTACCCATATCATCAATATTAATCAAGCAGGAGTAGGGTTTTACCTCCATCGAGAGGGCCCGAACCTGGGTAAAAACATCGTGTCCCTTGTCTCTTGTTACCATCCGCCTAGACGCACAGTTCGGGACCCCCTACCCGAGATCCGCCGGTTTTGACACCGACAGCGACGGACTGCATAATAAAGGTCCATACACAAGTGACAATATAGTGACGTTCTTTCGCATTAAGATTTTGTGTATCCAACCCTAAAAGTGCATGATAACCTCTACTTTCCTCTGCGAAGGGCCTATCTTTTACTTTATGCTTGAGTCAAGGTGATTTTCACCTTTCCCTTTTTCATTTTATCCTTTGCCAAGCTCCAATTGGATGTTTGTTAGCATGGACTATCATTGTTGACATCACCTAAAGGTGAATACATTGGGAGGCAACACAATAAGCCCCTATCTTTCCCAGTGTCCGGCTGAAACTCTATAACCACAAGTATTGCGTGAGTGTTAGCAATTGTAGAAGACTACATGATAGTTGAGTATGTGGACTTGCTGAAAAACTCTATTCTTGACTCTTTTTGATGTTATGATAAATTGCAATTGCTTCAATGACTGAGATTATAGTTTGTTAGCTTTCAATGAAGTTTCTGAACCATACTTGACATTGTGAATTAATTGTTACTTGAACATGAGAAGGCATATGACAAATCTATTTATGTTGCTGTTATAAGAATGATCATGATGCCCTCATGTCTGTATTTTATTTTTATCGACACCTCTATCTCTAAATATGTGGACATATTTTTCGATTTCGGCTTCCGCTTGAGGACAAGCGAGGTCTAAGCTTGGGGGAGTTGATACGTCCATTTTGCATCATGCTTTTATATCAATATTTATTGCATTATGGGCTGTTATTACACATTATATATCAATACTTATGGCTATTCTCTCTTATTTTATAAGGTTTACCATGAAGAGGGGGAATGCCGGCAGCTGGAATTCTGGCTGAAAAAGGCAAACATTGGAAACCTATTTTGCACTGCTCCAAAAGACCTGAAACTCCACGAAACTTATTTTTGGAATTAATAAGAATTATTGAGCAGAAGAAACACCTCAGGCGGCCCACACCCTGGCCAGGAGGGTGGGGGCGCGCCCACCCCTACTGGGCGCGCCCCCTGTCTCCTGGGCCCCTGGTGATCCTCCGGTGTCCATCTTCTGCTATATTAAGGCTTTTACCCTGGAAAAAATCGTGGGCAAGCTTACGGGATGAAACTCCGCCGCCACGAGGCGGAACCTTGGCGGAACCAATCTAGAGCTCCAGCAGAGCTGTTCTGCCGAGGACACTTCCCTCCGGGAGGGGGAATCATCACGATCGTCATCATCAACGATCCTCCCATCGGGAGAGGGTCAATCTCCATCAACATCTTCACCAGCACCATCTCCTCTCAAACCCTAGTTTATCTCTGGTATCCAATCTTGTATCCAAAACCACAAATTGGTACCTGTGGGTTGCTAGTAGTGTTGATTACTCCTTGTAGTTGATGCTAATTGGTTTACTTGGTGGAAGATCATATGTTCAGATCCTTAATGCATATTATTACATCTTTGATTATGAACATGAATATGCTTTGTGAGTAGTTACGTTTGTTCCTGAGGACATGGGTGAAGTCTTGCTATTAGTAGTCATGTGAATTTGGTATTCCTTCGATATTTTGATGAGATATATGTTGTCTTTCCTCTAGTGGTGTTATGTGAACGTCGACTACATGACATTTCACCATTATTTGGGCCTAGAGGAAGGCATTGGGAATTAATAAGTAGATGGTGGGTTGCTAGAGTGACAGAAGCTTAAACCCTAGTTTATGCGTCGATTCGGAAGTGGCTGATTTGGATCCATATTTTTCATGCTATGGTTAGGTTTATCTTAATACTTTTGTTGTAGTTGCGGATGCTTGCAATAGGGGGTAATCATAAGTGGGATGCTTATCCAAGTAAGGGCGGTACCCAAGCACCGGTCCACCCACATATCAAATTATCAAAGTACCGAATGCGAATCATATGAGCGTGATGAAACTAGCTTGATGATAATTCTCATGTGTCCTCGGGAGCGCTTTTCTCATTATAAGAAATTGTCCAGGCTTGTCCTTTACTACAAAAAGGATTGGGCCACCTTGCTGCACTTTATTTACTTTCATTGCTTGTTACTCGTTATGATTTATCTTATCACAAAACTATCTGTTACCTACGATTTCAATGCTTGCAGAGAAAACCTTACTGAAAACCGCTTATCATTTTCTTCTGCTCCTCGTTGGGTTCGACACTCTTACTTATCGAAAGGACTACGATAGATCCCCTACACTTGTGGGTCATCACCTCCTCGTGCACGCGCCGCTCGTAGCGCGGGTTGGCGGCCAGGAGCGAGAAGAACCAGGTGAGCGCGGAGGACGTGTTGTCCTTCCCGGCCAGCACGAAGCTCACCACGACGTCCCGCAGGAACCTCGCTTCGCGTCCGGCGAGCCGAACAACTCGCCGAGCTCTCTGCCGGCAGCGGCGGTGGATTCTTCGTCCAGCGCCGACGCGACCCGTGACAGGAGGTGCTGCTCGTGCTCAGCGTCCTCGGCCGGCGCATCTTGCGGCGGCCGCTCTGCCTCCAGTATCCCCATCACGTACTCGTCGATGACCCGGATGGCCACATGCATCCGCCGCTCGCTCCGACGTTGGCCAGCCTCATCGCCCTCCACACCAGGGTCGTCGGGTGGAGTATTCGCGTGAAGGAGATCTTGACGGCGTCATCGAACGCCGCGAAGATCCCCGGCTGCGGCGATCCCTGGCCTCGAGCTCGAGCAGAGTGGAGCTCTCAACGCCGAAGGCCACGCCGCAGACGTTGTCGAAGGAGAAGCGCCGGAGCATGTCCTGCAGGTCAAGGGCGACGCCGGAGCCCGCGGCGGCGTCAAGGAGCGGGAGGAGGCGGCAGTGAAGGTGCTCCCAGAGCACCCACCCGGAGAAGCGGCGCAGCGAGCGGGACGAGAAGGAGTCGGAGGCGAGCTTGCGCTGGAGGCTCCAAAGGCGGCCGTCAGCAAGGAAGATGTTGCGGCCGAGCAGGTCAGCGAAAGGGACCGTGAAGCGCGCGCCTTTGACGTAGTTGGGGAAGTTGGCGCACAGGAGGTGGTCGATGGCCTCCGGGGTGGCGGTGGCGACGCCGCCGCCGAGTTCGAGCGGGCCGCAGACCTTGATGGTGGAGGACGGGGACTCCACCAGCTGGTCCGTGGCCCAGTCGAGGAAGCGGTGCAGGTCGCAGAGGAGCGGGACGGTGTTGCCGAAGACACGGTCCGGGTGCAGGCAGTGGTTCGCGCTCGCCGCGGCCGGTGCGACAGGGCGCCGCCGGAGGTAGACGGCGAGGAGGACAGGCAAGAGCAGCAGCAGCAGCGCGATGCTCCCCTCGTCCATGACCTCCATAATTGACTCGCGTGGTGGTTGGTTGGCACGGCGTGTTCGGATTCTCTCCACTCCTCAACTCCGCTCCTGGCGTTGGTGGAGCCGTGCCGAACGCCCGAACTCTGCGGAGTTGGAAATCTGAAGTGGAGCAGGCTACAATGTAATTTCACGGAGCTATAGTTTTCAGGATCTCAGATCTTTAAAATCGAAGAGTTGGTAAGATTCACGAAGGGATTGCCAGCGCCAAGTGGAAAACGGTTCGAGCGGCCGCGCCCGACTCGCTGGCGTATACGGTTCTGCCTCTCCTCGTGAATCGGGAGCGAAGCTGCTTGCCGAACGGTTTTCTTCATCGGTATTTTTTTCGAGGAGCACCATGTTGAATGGAGGAGTGGGAGTTGAGGATTCAAATAAGCTGGACCATATCCGAACATGCTAGTCTCGTGATAAACGCGGACTTTTCTTGTGGACGGAGATGGGACGAGTTTGTGATCGCAACAGGGAAGACGAAGACCTGTGACCAACACGGTGGTCGTAGCTGGCGAATTCTGCTCAGCGCGCGTCATCTGTTAGCGACGACGGAGCGACGGTTGAGCCGGAGCCGGGGAAGATACACGTGAGCTAGGAGGATGATCCATAGATTCTCTGATAAGTAATCCCTCCGTCCACACTTACTCGTCGTTCAAATGTTTTTTTCGATAAAGGGTGCTTTTATTATCTTGAAATGTAGCATCAAGCGGATACAAAATATTATGAGTAACAGCCGGCCTCTGCATAACTAGGATGCACACAGCCCAACACGAAGAGTCTGACAAAATGAATGAAAAAAAAAACGATAAATCGGCGACAGTAGAGTCCTATAGACCGACACTATGCCTATGTCGCAAGGGATGGTGGGCCGATCCGGAGATTATGCTGCCACCCATGTTGGGTAAAAACCACCGTAGCCACCTGCTCCAACCGCGTACACACCGCCTTGAACAGCGGTTGGTACTCCACTTGTTGTAGTGTAGACCACGTACGAAGCGAGTGCGTACAACGGAAAATAACCTGCAAAGGAGAATCATTTTTATCATTGAAAACCAAATCATTTCTACATAGCCAAAGCGACCATAGTAAGGCGTATGCTCCCACCCGTATTAGCGTTTTGAATCTATTGGAATACCGTGCAACCAGTGACCAAAAATATTGGCGACATTTGTGGGCGGATACAAATTTGACGCTATTTGGATGATTGACCATGTAGTACGTGCAAACTTGCATTGGAAAAAGAGGTGTTTGATTGTCTCCTCATGAGTACAAAAACAACACTTCTTACTCCTTAGCCATTTGCGTCGTGCGAGGTTGTCTTTGGTTAGAACAACTCCCCTACGAAGATACCACATGAAAATTTTAACTTTTAGTGGAATCTTCGAATTCCAGATTTTCTTATTGTTACTCACGGTACCTCAGAATGCATGAGTGCACGGTACATAGAGTCTACTGTGAATGACCCTGATGTAGTAAGGTTCCAGTGAAACACATCCCGGCCTTGTCTAATATTAATCGAATCCAAACGGGATAAAAAATTGTGCCATGACATAAGTCGGGGGCCAATCAAATCCCGCCTAAACGAAATATTGGGTAGGGATGAACTAAGCACTTGCGCAATAGTATTATTCTTTTCGCGAGCAATGTTGTACAGGGCTGGATATTGTTCTCGAAGACTGGCATTGCCTAGCCAGATGTCTTCCCAGAAACGAACCTCCGACCCGTCCCTTATCGCGAAAGACCCAAAGCGAAAGAGATGTTTCTTTGCCGCCATTAGGCCAGCCCAAAAGTGCGAGCCGCCAGGTGTCCAATATGCCTGAGACACTGCCTTTTGGCCTAGATACTTGTTGCGTAGCATGGTTTGCCAAACACCATCCTTAGTAAGAAGTTTGAACAACCATTTACTAAGTAGGGCCTCATTCTTGATTTGCAAGTCATGAATTCCAAGGCCACCTTGGTCTTTCGCCTACAAACCACACTCCATTTGGCCAGTCTATATTTTTTCTTTTCACCATCTCCTTGCCAAAAGAATCTGGATCTAAAATAGTCTAGTCTTTGCAGGACCCCTTTTGGGAGTTGGAAGAAAGAAAGCATATAGAGAACCATATTTGTGAGGACAGAGTTAATTAAAACCAACCGTCCTCCAACTGAGAGCAATTTGCCTTTCCAACTGCTCAATCGTTTCTCTAACCACTCCTCTACATGCTTCCACTTTGCAATGGTGAGACGCCAATAATGAATCGGTATTCCCTAATATTTAATCGGGAATTGGCCATGTGCACAACCAAACAGGTCAGCATATTCGGCCGCCGCCTCAGTGGCTTCTCCAAAGCAGAAAAGTTCCACTTTTATGGAAGTTTATTTTAAGACCCGACATTTGCTCAAACGCTGACAACAAGAGTTTAAGGTTTCGAGCCTTGTCCAGGTCATGTTCCATAAAGAGAATCGTGTCATCGGCATATTGCAGAATAGAGAGACCACCATCCACAAGGTGTGGCACTACTCCTGCAATCTGGCCATCCTGCTTGGCGCGCTCAATCAGAATAGCCAACATGTCAGCGACAATGTTAAATAACATTGGAGACATGGAGTCACCCTGTCGTAATCCTTTTTTTGTTTGAAAGTAATGGCCTACATCATCATTGATTTTGATGGCCACACTACCTCCAGTTACAAAATTATGGATCCACTTGCGCCATTTATCGGAGAAACCTTTCATCCTTAGGGCCTGTTGGAGGAAAGACCATTTGCGTCGTTCAAATGTGTATCTTTTTTAAGAAAATATATTAACATTGGGAAGATATCAATTACAGCTAGCATATGTACCAACAAGATACACACAGCCAAAAAAACAAAAGAAAAAAAAGATCCGGCCACGCTGATCACTAGCATCAGCGGCAGTCTAACCACCGTCAAAGACACACCAGATTACAAAAGAGATTCTCCAAAAACAACACCTTTAAAAAGAAACAATGCATAAGCATGGTCGTTGCCCGATCGAAGATCTTGAGTTTTCACCCTGAAGAAAGTTTGAGTTCCCAAAAACAATGCCTTCACCAAGGTCATTGCAAGATACAACCAATAAAGGCTAAACCTCTGGTTTTCACCCTGAAATCGGGACTCAGTACTCAAGGAGCACCTTAAAAAAATGCAAATACCATTGCTGCCGCCCCCGCTTGCCAAGGTGGCTGTTGCAACTCACCAAACACCTAGCACACAATCATCATCGCATCCAATAAACCCTTCCACCAAAGCTTCAAGACCTTCAATCACAACCGCCATGACTTTCTCCACCCTATCAATGCCTTTAAAATCCTGACTTAAACAATATCCCATGACACCGATAAGAAATTGAAGCTTTACGCCGCGCTCTTGAGGCCATGCTGGCTAATAATATGAGCACGCGCTCATTCCAATCTAGATATACAAGGGTGACATACTTCAATCCATATAGATCTCCGCAAGGGGAAGACAGGACCTCGCGACCAGCCAGGTTCAAGAGGTTGACATCCGACAGAAAGATGACTTGGCGAAAGAAGAGTGCTAGGGCGAACAACATTATCAGGCTGAAGCCAGCAGCCCCCATGCCGCCCTCCAAACCTGTAGACAAAGGTCAGCGACGCCATATTGTGCCACACGCAATCGCGGAGGCCCGAACTTGGCGAGATGCCAACCATGGCAGGAGACGGGGACCAACCACTACTGGTCGGATCCGGCGACTCCCAGCCCCACTATTGCCGCTACGGCAACACCGTGCGTAGCCTGCTAGCCCAGCCATAACGCCGCCCAAGCGGCCGCTGCAGCCGACATTTCCACGAAGTGGGGCCGCTGCCCCGAAGCCCTATCTTCGCCATCCATCGCCGTCGGTGTGCCAGCAATCACCAGGAGAGGAGACCAGCCAAATTGCCCCGTGGTCGCCACCACACGCAGGCTTTGCCAGGCAGCAGCTACCGGCGG
>NW_021313143.1:33586-39190 GCF_002162155.2 Triticum dicoccoides | reverse complement strand
GCAGGAGGGCCGCCGGACGGAAGGAGATGGCCGCCGCCCGAGTCACCCTGTTGGGGGACGACGCGGGGGCGGATCCCTTTTTTCCGGATTGTCACGTTTTTTTTCGTGATATCCATTTTCACGACATCTAATTTGGAGCGGGCAGGAGCTTCACAAGCAGCTTTGTGGCACGGGAATTACCCACTTGAGGCTGCACCGTGTAGTAGACCGAGGAACGGAAGGCACTTCGTGAATAGTAAAGAGAGAGAGGAGAAAAGTAGAGAGTGGATGGTGCTCTATGTGGCCGAAAATGATCCATCTTGCCTATTTGTTTTTTGAGCTTTGACATAATTTGCCATCCTCCTAGCATAGCGCACAAGCAAAATGTTTTTCTTTGAGCAACCAAAAAATGGTTGTGTTTGAGTGATGATTTTGCATATTTATCATTTCATTCATGCATAGAGAGCCAATTGCATTAGATTGAGCAACGTGGTCTATAACTTTGTAAATTCCTCAGCCATGTGGTGCGTTTAGCATGTGAGTACCAAATTATTTAGACGAACTGTTCCATCGAGCCATACATCGTCTGCCTGACAGGTATGCACCAAGGCGCTTATTTTATTTACTCACTATAACATATAACAGCACCGCTGTCCGTTTCACGCGGTCATTCTCTCAAGAAAAACGAAAACAGGGAAGGTATATACACAATGCCGACACTACATTGCCCAAGCTTGAATAAATCCGGCTTTATTATGCAACCATGACTATAATGTGTTTTGTCAGCTAACCCCATATCCGCTTTGACCATCACTAGTAGAAAATAGGGTTTTCGTTCGGGCTAGATAAGCCCATTAGTCCCGGTTCAGTCACGAACCGGGACACATGGGGCATTGGTCCCGGTTCATGAGGCCAGGGGGCCTGCCGGGCCTCATCATTGGTCCCGGTTGGTGGCTTGAACGGGACCAAAGGATAGTCTTTAGTACCGGTTCAAGCCATGAACCAGGACCAATTATGTGTTTATATATACCCCCTTGCCGGCGAGCAGAGCACACTGCTCTGTTTTTTCTGACTAGCGAGGGGAAGGCTTTGTGGTGCTCTAGCTCACCTTCTATGCATACGAGGTGTTCGATGGAATGCCCAGGTCATACTACTTAAGCTTTCTCCTTTTCAAGCTCGACCTCCAAACTCCATTTTTCTTAATATATGTCTAGGTTTAGCGGTCCGTCACGTTCCGTCCTTGTCTTCACCGTTATCGATCGCCCGCGCCAATCTCGTCGCCATCACCACCTTGGTGAGCCTCTTCTTCTTATCTTCTTTCTGATAGAAAAAATTCTTACTTGTATGTTTAGATAGACACTTGTATAATTTTCTTACTTTTATTATTGCTTCTTATTATATAGTGTGATGGTTTTGGTATCCATCCCCGTCGGCCCTCGTTCTGTCTATGATTCGGATGTGGTATATATTATCTTTATAACTATTTGGTTTATTTATTGTTTATGACAATTATGCCGACCAATGTGACATAGACTTTATTTATCTAGGAGGTATGTGAATCAAAATTCCAACCGACCCTATTGTCGAGAGGTTAAATTTAGTTGAAGAAGAAAATAATTTCTTGAAGAAAAAAATAAAAAAAATGAGGAGGAGAAGATGATATTGGAGTTGCATATTGCGGATGTCGACGATGATCACAAGATCAAGATGGATGCAATGCGCTTGAAGATTAGAAAGATTAGAAAATATGTCATTCATACCGAGGCTTGGTATCATTATGCCGTTGGATCAATTGTTACCTTAGTTGTGATTATAATCGCATTTGTTTTCGCATTGAAATGTTTTACATAGTTTCAATGTATGGTTTAATTAATTAGATGCTCTGAAGAGCTATATGTTGTTCAATGAGAACTATGTATGTCCTTTGGTCGAAGCAATGTAACTTCGTTGGACCTTATGTCCATGGGCCCTATGTCCAACCAAGGTACATATGCATGTGTAATAATAATAACCTATGTCAACATATCCAATATTGTTATTTGACATATAAATCTATCACATATTTGTTATATCTAATATTAAAATTGTTTGCCTGTGCAGGCGCACGGGTTGACAACTAGTAATTTTCATTTTTTACTATTCTACAAGTGCATCCCCTGCCATGCAAGAATATATGTCTTGAATAAGGTTGGTTTCAGTACTATTGAAACTATGGACCTAAAAAGTGTTAACTTGAGGACCGAGCATGGTTATACTTTTGCCGCAAAATTATACAATTCAGACAGCTACCCCCATTTTGAGTGCAAAAAATGGAGAGCACTATGCAAGGCTTATGCATTTGAGCCTGATATGCTTACCGCCTTTGATATTCGTCCGGAAGATGATATTGAAGGTAATATCGACATCTGGGTTGATGCAGACGCCTCCAGTTCTACCATTATGTGAGTTTTCCAACCATATTTATATCTTGGATATTATTTATTCAAAAATAGTTGACAACTAATTTCTATTGATAGCTTATTTTCATTCAAGCAAACATGTTCGGCGCTTGGTAGACATGACCTACTACTGTCTCGGGGCTGAACTAAACTGCGGGGAGATAAGTCATTATGTTTCATGGCTTGAGAATCTTTATACCGTCGAGACAAATTATTTTCCTGAACTTGAAAATGTTAGTACTCAAAACGTGCGACCAATAATGTTCGTACTGAACTACGGTCACATCTATTTAGGAAAGATGGTAAGCTTTTTACTATTTGTCCTTGGTGCATTTTTTGCATACATTATTTTTTAAGCTAAACTTCATTGCTAAGTATGTTACTATGATGTTCTTCAACAGGGACTCCCGATGATAGTTGTGCCTCAGTGGATCGAGGCTAGAGGTCGCATGTCCATGGTTAGCTTACGGCCAAGACATCCTACATTGCACATGAGTGTATTTAGGATTTCTAAAAGCGAGTGAGTCTTAATAGTCAAAGACTAGAGCAAAATTGTGAAGGATCGCAGAAAAGTACTGGGGGCAACAACTAGAAGCACAACCCGCGATTAGGAGACATGTTCATCTAGATGCTCCAATATGATGAATTAAGAGTGCAACACATGTTCTATGCTATTTTACCTGAGAGAGAGCAGCAGGAGTGATTATCTAGCTAGAATGAGTGTTGGTGGTGATGACTATGATTATTATTATTAGCTAGTGTTGGTGGTGATTAGATAGTTACACTATGACTATGATGATTAAATAGTGTTGGTGGTAATAACTATGATGATTATTAGCTAGTGTTGTTGGTGATGATATGATGCAAGTGTTTTTATATTAATATGATGATGGTGATGATGATGATGATGATGATTTATTATATCATTGGGTGGAAGAATCACGGATTAGTTTCAAGCGGATGGATCCTAAGTGATCAAGTCATGAATTATCGTGATAATACATGACTTGGTCACTTAGGATCCATCCATTTAAAACTAATCTGTGGTTCTTTCACCTATTCATTTAATGACTCATTATAATGTAAAAACAATCTCTAAATTGCTACTGTCTGAAAACTTATATAAAGGTGTATGAATACGACCTAAAATTAAAAAGAAATAGAATACAGAATAATAGTAGTAGCGCGGGCAGTGAGAAGCGCTACTAGTAATTACCAGTAGCGGCTGTTGCAGCATGCGCTACTACTAAGTAGATATAGCAGTAGCGCGTGTCAACAAACGCTGCTGCTAACCTTTAGTTGTAGCATCGTATCAGTAGCGCGGTTAGCCGCGCTACTGATATGCTAAAAACCCGCGCTACTGCTAGGTTTTTCCCTAGTAGTGCGAGGACATCTGTCGTGCCCAATTGAGGGACCATTTTGCACGGAAACCTCCACCTCCGAAGGAAACAGTAGATCCGGTGAAAGCGAAGTGGACTATCGATGTGCTGCAGCGAGCACCACCGCCTTCGCCAGATTCCAACTATGTCCGCCTTATTAAAATGACATATAAGGAAGCGGCGCGGTTGGGAAGTACTTGAAGTGATGCAAGGTTAGCAGAACGAAGAAGTGGGAAAAAATTCCCCAGCTCGGCGAACAGGCGAACCAAACGTGCCCCCCGCTCAAGGTGTCTAGAGAT
Organism: Triticum dicoccoides; assembly: GCF_002162155.2. NCBI lineage: Eukaryota > Viridiplantae > Streptophyta > Magnoliopsida > Poales > Poaceae > Triticum > Triticum dicoccoides. Next base: position 35,095 of record NW_021313143.1, on the reverse strand, counting down.
ATCGTCGCTAATCATCCGGGGATGGTGCCCGGTACCAATCTTGCTGATTGCCTGAGCGATGATGTAGAGTTTGAAATAATGAAGGTGGACACCTTAAAATATGAGTATTGTAAGCCTTTCGTCAAACCTGATCATCCTCCTCTATCAATGATGATGCAAAGATTGCATGAATGCTACATGAAAACCTGCAGCGAGTCTGAGAAGAATAATTTCATGCTGAGAATTAAAAAGGAGCACAACCTCTTTGGAACTGAGCTGTTGCATGTTGAATTTGTGGAGCTATTCTAGTTATACAATCAAATGGACCTCGACAAACAACTCGTGACTTGCTACTGTCTGTATGTATTACTTCTGTAATTAAGTCTCTATATATAGCTCAGCTCTTTTATTGCATGTATATATAATTATCCTCACTATATTATGCAGGTTGAAGATCGTCGAATGCATAAAAGCACAAATCTATGACATTGGGTTCATTAACCCAAATATCATACATGAATGGACGCTTAAAAACAAAGTCACGGATACCAAGGACAACTTGCTACAATCGTTGCTTGTAAATCAAAACAAAGAGAAAATACTTTTTACTTACAACTTGAAGTGAGTGTTACTGTCTTGTGTATATTTGGTTTCCCTTACTCCGGGTTATAGTAATGTAATTGATGAGCTATGCATGCGTGCGCTGATTCCATTTTATTCTGCTAGAGATTAAGCGTGATCTGGGAGTAGTAACTGTCTTAGACTCGAGACGAAAAGATTCCCAGGAGTATGTAGACATGACTGAAATGGTCAAGAAGTAAGTTCAATCGATCATTATCGCACCATATCGGCAACTTTGTTCATTTTCTGATATCAAGTAATTATTGTCTTTGTCTGACAGGGTTTGGAAAGAGTTCACTGCAATTGTTCTGGGACTGCCGACGGAGCTATGATTTACACACCCGAAAGTAAGTACTACTAGCTAGTTCCGCGCATCTCCCATCGATTCTAGCTAGTTTCATCAATACCATTTAGCATGCTTGATTATCAGTTTGATTGAACTCTACTTCTCGTAAAGTGCTTGTGGCAGGAAGCCGGGAATGATTTTCGTGGATACTACGTTTGTGAGTTCATCTACAACGCGACGGCCTCTAAGCGGGGCTACTCTGATAAGCAATATGAATTACATAAACAAAAATATTCACAATTTTATTTTATTACCATTAATTGTGTTGATTTTCATTCATATATATGTATTGACCCCCTTCTTTAAATTAGTTGTGGCAGATGTGGGATGAACTCCTAACACATGATCGCATACGAGCAATTCGGGAGGAATTTGCGGGATTCTTTCTTGACCACGTCATACCTGAAGCCGGAGAATACCATGTGGAAGTTGAAACCTATTTTAGATGTTAGGGATTGTAAGACATGTTATATTGTATATATGTAGTAGCGTCGGATAGATATATGAAAACTTGTTATTCAACCAATCTCTCGGAGAAAGAGAGGTCTCACTTCTCTCTGTAT
>NW_021313143.1:20133-33145 GCF_002162155.2 Triticum dicoccoides | reverse complement strand
AAAAATCCCCAGCTCCTGCCAGCTACTGACGCGTGGAGGCCTTTTGGTCCCGGTTGGTATTACTAATCGGGACTAAAGGTCCTCTTGCCTAGGCACCCCGCAGCAGCCACGTGGAGCCGCTTCTGCCCTGGTTCGTAATCGAACCGGGACTAAAGGTTTTAGGCTTTAGTCCCGATCCTTTAGTCCCAGTTCCAGAACCGGGACTAAAGGGCCTCTGGAACCGGGATAAATGGCTCATTTTCTACTAGTTTAATCACGTGGCAGTCATGAGACTTTAAATTTTGGAATTTTTTCTCTGCCATATTTATTATTTCCTTTATATTCAATGAGAATCCAGACGGGACCTTCATACTGAGCACGCATTCAAAGAAGATTTCCTTCTTTTCTTTGGTAAGAGCGTAGCTGACAGGACCTTGATACTACTTTGGATGCATGCCATCTTTTTTCTGCATACGTTGTTGGTCCTCCCGTGCCTCCGGTGTATCTTTTGTCTTCCCATACACGCCCAAGAAGCCTAGCTGGTTCATGCAAAGATCCTTCATTACGTGCATCATGTTGATTGCAGAGCGGACCTCTAGGACTATACAATAGGGTAGGTCCCAAAATATATATTTCTTCTTCCACATGAGTGTGTGTCCGCCAGCTTCATTCGGAACAGATTTTCTGGCAGGACCCTTTCCAAAGATTACTTTTAAATTCTTGACCATATCAAGTATATGATCACCAGTATGGTGGTCAGGCTTCTTTCGGTGATCGGCCTTACCTTTGAAATGCTTGCATTTCTTTCTTAAGAGATGCTTGATCGGAAGAAATCGACGATGTCTCAGCCTCCTAGGTACACATTCTTCTCACATTTATCCAAATATATACTTTCGATCTCATCTAAACAGTGTGTGCATGCATTCCATCCCTTATTTGTCTATCCTGAAAGGTTACTAAGAGCAGGCTAATCATTGATGGTTACAAACAGCAACTCTCGTAGGTCAAATTCCTGTTGTTTTTGCTCATCCCACACAGGTACACCTTTTTGTTGGGGAGCGTACTAATTTCAAAAAAAAATCCTACGCACACGCAAGATCATGGTGATGCATAGCAACGAGAGGGGAGAGTGTTGTCCACGTACCCTCGTAGACCGTAAGTGGAAGCGTTATGACAACGCGGTTGATGTAGTCGTACGTCTTCACGATCCGACCGATCCAAGTACCGAACGTACGGCACCTCCGAGTTCAGCACACGTTCAGCTCGATGACGATCCCCGGGCTCCGATCCAGCAAAGCTTCAGGGATGAGTTCTATCAGCACGACGGCGTGGTGACGATGATGATGCTCTACCGGCGCAGGGCTTCGCCTAAACTCCACAACGATATGACCGAGGTGGAATATGGTGGAGGGGGGCACCGCACACGGCTAAGGAACGATCCGTAGATCAACTTGTGTTGTTGTCCCTAGAGGTGCCCCCCTGCCCCTGTATATAAAGGAGCCAGGGGGAGGGGTTCGGCCGGCCAGGAGGGGTGCGCCAGGAGGAGTCCTCCTCCCACCGGGAGTAGGACTCCCCCCTTCCTTGTTGGAGTAGGAGAGAAGGAAAGAGGGGGAGAGGAGGAAGCAAAAGGGGGCTGCACCCCTTGTCCAATTCGGACCATAGGGGGGCTGCGCCCCTCCTTCCTTTCGGCCTCTCTCCTCTATTCCCGTATGGCCCAATAAGGCCCATATACTCCCCGGTGAATTCCCGTAACTCCCCGGTACTCCGAAAAATACCCGAATGACTCAGAACCTTTCCGAACTCCGAATATAGTCGTCCAATATATCGATCTTTACTTCTCGACCATTTCGAGACTCCTCGTCATGTCCCCGATCTCATCCGGGACTCCGAACTCCTTCGGTACATCAAAACTCATAAACTCATAATATAACTGTCATCGAAACCTTAAGCGTGCGGACCCTACGGGTTCGAGAACTATGTAGACATGACCTAGAACTATTCTTGGTCAATAACCAATAGCGGAACCTGGATGCCCATATTGGCTCCTACATATTCTACGAAGATCTTTATCGGTCAAACCGCATAACAACATACGTTGTTCCCTTTGTCATCGGTATGTTACTTGCCCGAGATTTGATCGTCGGTATCCAATATCTAGTTCAATCTCGTTACCGGCAAGTCTCTTTACTCGTTACGTAATGCATCATCCCGTAACCAACTCATTGGTCACATTGCTTGCAAGGCTTATAGTGATGTGCATTACCGAGAGGGCCCAGAGATACCTCTCCGACAATCGGAGTGACAAAACCTAATCTCGAAATACGCCAACTCAACATGTACCTTCGGAGACACCTGTAGTACTCCTTTATAATCACCCAGTTACATTGTGACGTTTGGTAGCACCCAAAGTGTTCCTCCGGTAAACGGGAGTTGCATAATCTCATAGTTACAGGAACATGTATAAGTCATGAAGAAAGCAATAGCAACATACTAAACGATCAAGTGCTATGCTAACGGAATGGGTCATGTCAATCACATCATTATCCTAATGATGTGATCCCATTAATCAAATGACAACACATGTCTATGGTTAGGAAACATAACCATCTTTGATTAATGAGCTAGTCAAGTAGAGGCATACTAGTGACTTTATGTTTGTCTATGTATTCACACATGTATCATGTTTCCGGTTAATACAATTCTAGCATGAATAATAAACATTTATCATGATATGAGGAAATAAATAATAACTTTATTATTGCCTCTAGGGCATATTTCCTTCACTTTTATATCCCACAACTGTAAAAGTTCTTCAACTAATGGCCTTAGGTACACATCAATGTCGTCGCCGGGTTGTTTGGGGCCTTGGATGAGCACTGGCATCATAATGAACTTCCGGTTCATGCACAACCAAAGAGGAATGTTATAGATACATAGAGTCACAAGCCGGGTGCTATGATTGATGCTCTGCTCCCCAAAAGGATTAATGCCATCTGCACTTATACCAAACCAACAGTTCCTTGTGTCACCTTCAAACTCCGGCCACTTTCTCTTGGTTTTTCTCCACTATGACCCATCAGTGAGTACTCTCAACTTCCCGTCTTTCTTATGGTCTTCTTTGTGCCAACGCAACAACTTGGCATGCTATTTATTTTGGAACAAACGTTTCAACCGTGGTATTATAGGAGCATACCACATCACCTTGGCAGGATTCCTCTTCCTATGGCGCTCGTCCTCAACATGACCAGGGTCATCGTGGCTGATCTTATAGCGCAGTGCACCGCATACTGGGCATGCATTCAAATTCTCGTACTCCTCACCGTGGTAGAGGATGCAGTCATTAGGGCATGCATGTATCTTCTACACCTCTAATCCTAGAGGGCAGACAGCCTTCTTTGCATCACACGAACTGTCCGGCAATTTGTTGTCCTTTGGAAGCATCTTCTTTAACATTTTCAGCAAGTTTTCAAATCCCTTGTCAGATACATCATTCTTTGCCTTCCATTCCAGTAATTCCAGTGTGTTACCCAGCTTTTTCTTTTCATCTTCGTAGTTTGGGTATAAAAATTTCTTGTGATAGTCTAACATGCGCTGCAACTTCAACTTCTCCTTTTCACTTGCGCAGTTTCTCTTTGCATCAGCAATGGCCCGATCAAGATCATCAGCGGGCTCAACTGATGCCTCTTCTTCAGTTTCTTCCCCCATTGTAGTGCCATCATATTCAGGGAACCTAGGATAGTTGTCATCATCCTCTTCTTCTTCATTCTCTTCCATTAAAACCCCTCTTTCTCCGTGCTTGGTCCAACAGTTATAGCCGGACATGAAACCGGATGTAAACAGGTGGACATGAAGGACTTTTGAGCTAGAGTAATTCCTATCATTCTTATAGATACCACATTGACAACACATAAAACCATCCCGCTTGTTTGCCGCAGCCACGCAGAGAAAACTATGCACGCCATTAATGAACTGGGGAGAGCGTCAGTCATCGTACATCCATTGCCGGCTCATCTTCACAACACAAAACCAAAAAGACCAAACTAATGCAAGTTCATACATAAAGTTCGTACACACTTATTCTCATAAAACAACATACAACTATCTAATCTTCTAAGCGGCCCATTGTGTTGCTCAAGCTGGACTTCACCAAAGCATTTGACACCATAGAGCATGAAGCCATTTTGGGGATCATGAAATGCAAGGGTTTTGATGATAGATGGATGAACTGGGTGCGCTCTCTGCTGTCTTCGGGTCTTCTTCGGTTCTTTTGAATGGTGTGCCTGGCAGACATTTTCAGTGCAAGAGTGGGGTGAGACAAGGGGACCCCTTCTCCCCTCTTCTTTTTTTTCTTGCAGTGGATCTTCTTCAGTCCATTGTAAATGACATGTGCAGTAAAAAATTCTGTCAGTTTAACTACCCCATCTAACTGCTCTGATTACTCGATCATCCACTATGCTGACGACACTCTTATCTTCCTGCCTGCGGTTGATAGTCAGCTCATTGCTCTTAAAAAATATGCTGGAGAGTTTTGCCAAGTCGACTGGATTAAAAGTTAATTTCAGTAAATCCTCCTTAATCTCATTGAATGTGTCCGATAAGGAAGGTGTCCGACTTGCTGGTTTGCTCGGCTGTGTCGTTGGCTCTATCCCGTTTACTTATTTGGGTTTGCCTATGGGTACAACGAGGCCAACAATCTATAAGCTAATGCCCCTGGTGGATCGAATTGAGCGCAGGTTATCTGCTTCTTCTTGCCTCCTAAACCAGGGAAGCAGGCTGCAACTCCTGCAGTCAGTACTTAACTCCATGCCCATATGTTTCCCCTGCTTGCTCTCGCTTCCGTTGGGGATTACAAAGCAGATTGAACGGATTGAGCATCAATGCCTTTGGAGAGGGAATTCTGAGACCCCTCGGCAATCCCTTGCAGCTTGAAATCTGGTTTGCCGACCAAAGAATTGTGGTGGCCTTGGGGTGTTCAACCTGAGTATGCTGAATGAGGCCTTGTTAATCAAGCACCTCTTCAAATTCTTTAATAAGAGGGGCATACATTGGGTCAATCTTATATGGAGCTCATACTATGGTGCGTCACCTCCACAGGCAATTGAGAGCTGTGGCTCCTTTTGGTGGCGAGATGTAGTGAAGTTGTATGGAAAATTCGGTTCTCTGATCTCTCCTCAGGTCCTTGCTAGTGACTCAGTGATCTTCTGGCTTGATCGATGGCAGTTTGATGGCAGGAGCACTCCTATGAAGGAAAGATTTCCCCGACTCCATTCATTTGTCATTGATGATTTACTCTCTGTCAAGGACATCTTTCAGCTATCTGACATAACAGATAATTTGCACCTGCCACTCTCCACAGAAGCTCATCAGGAATTCTTACAGTTGCAAGAGTTATTTTCCACTTTTATTTATCTCCAAATGAGAATGATATTTGGCGGTGGCCTTCAAAGTCTGGAGAGTATCACTCTAAAATCTACTACGACTTTGCTCATCCGCATATAGTGGTGGACCCGATCTTCAAATGGATTTGGAAGTGCTCTTGCACTCTCAAGATTAAAGTCTTTAGCTGGCTCTTGCTGATGGGCAGGTTAAATACAAGGGACATGATGCAACACAGACATTGGATCATTGAGAATGACACTTGTGTGCTTTGTCACTCCCATGATCATGAAGACAGATCACATTTGTTTTTTATCTGTCTCTTTAGTCAACGTGTTTGGAACTTTCTTGGTATTTCTTGGGTGCCTCAACCTAATCAATCAACCTATCTAATGGCTTATGCTGCCAGGAAGGAATTTTCCAAGCCTTTTTCACTGAGGTGGTTTTCACTATTGCTTGGAACATCTGGACACAACAAAATGGGTTGATTTTCAGAAACCCCTAGTTTCAGGTCTTGGAAGAGGAACTTTGTACATGATCTTTCCCTTTTAGCTCATAGAATCAAATGTAAATATAAGGAGAGTCTCCTGGACTGGATTGCCTCTCTCTCTCTTAGTCCTTCTTTGTAAGTAGCCCCCCTCTCCCTTGTAAGTTTTATGGTACTCTCTTTTTCTGTTTGATTTAATAAAGAGTTGTGAGGCTGCTGCCTTGCAGTACGTAGTCAGAAAAACATACAACTATCTAGCTAAAGCATTTAAATGCAACAACTAATGCTATCAAAATCGCAACTAAGGTAATAACTGATCCAACAACATAATGATACAAAGCCTCTTTATTGACGGCATATTTTCTAATATTTATAATCTTCAAGCGCATTGCATCCATCTTGATCTTGTGATCATCGACGACATCGGCAACATACAACTCCAATTTCATCTTCTCTTCTTCAATTATTTTCAATTGTTCTTTCAAATACTCATTTTCTTTTTCAACTAAATTTAACTTCTCGACAAGAGGGTCGGTTGCAATTTTCAGTTCACATACCTCCTAGATAAGAATATCTATGTCAACTTGAGGGGCATAACTATCATAATCATGAAATGCAACAAATAGTTATAAAAAATATTATGCCACATCCGAATCATAAATCGGACGAGGGCCAACGGGGACGAATATGAAAACCATGGCACTACGTATAACAAACAATCATACAAGTAAGAAATTATACAAGCAACTATCTAAATCATACAAATAAGAATTTTTTTCACAAAAAGGATAAGAACAAGAGCCTTACCAAGGTGGTGCCAGCGACGGGATGGCGCGGGCGATCGATGACGATGAGGACGGGAAGGCACTAGGTAAACCACACCTACACATATGCAAACTAAGATGTTAATTTGAGCTCAGATTGCATATAAATCAAATAAACTCCCACATAATTACTCCCAAACTAAAACCCACAAGTGACTATACTTATAGAGAATGAAACGAGCTAAACTAGCAACGAGAGATGAAAGGACAAAGTTGATAACCTTTTGAACACTTGGATAGATAGGGTGCTTCAAATCTTGACAAATCTTGGCAACAATGGAGGATGAGCTCGAGCTAGGGGAAGAAAATAGAGAGGAGAGAAAGGAGAATGCTTGAACTCGGGCTGGGCGAAGGGTTTATATAGGGATATATTTAGTCCCGGTTGATGACACAAACCGGAACTAGAGGTCTAGTCCCGGTTTGTGATACCAACCGGGAATCGGGACTAGAGGTGGCCGTGGCATTTTCCGCTCCTAGCCGTTGGAACCGGGACTAATGGCCCCATTAGTCGTCCAAAATCCGTCCAGGACTCATGCTTCGGACGAATGGCATGTTTTCTACTAGTGTTGTGGCCGTTCAAAAAAAATGTTTTGGTTTCCTTAGCGAGCACCTGCCTCGTTATGTTGTTCGCGAGCGAGCGGGACCGAAGAGATGAGTGGCGATGGCGTGCCGGATGTTGTCAAAACTTTAAGACTGTGGCTGCTCCACCGTAGTTTTTGCTCATCCTTGTTTTGTACTTTCGATGATATTTTTTATTGTGCACTTCGTGTAAAAGCTTGGTATTTTGGGAGCAACTAATTAACGAGCGCTCCTTCGGGAGCCTCGCAACGATCAGCGCCACTTGGCGCGATGTCAGCCATTTGCCACGTGTCGCGCTTTGGGCGCTCCCTCCGAATTTTATTTTATTTTATTTTTCCGCACGTGTTTTTGCGGTTTTTTCTGGGTTTTTTGACATTTTGGTTTTTCACCGGTCTTTTCTATCTTTTCGACCAAAATTGTTTTTTCGAAAAAAAATAATTTTACGCAAAAAACGCATTTTTTCCACGAGAGTCAGGGTTTTGTTTTCGCGAGAGGCACGGCCGTGCCTTTTGGAAACGAAAAAAAAATCATATTTTCTATTTTTTTCTTTCGCGAGAGGCACGGTTGTGCTTTCATGAGAGTCACGGCCGTGCCTCTTGGAAACGAAAAAAAAACATGATTTTTGTTTTTTTCTCTTTCGCGAGAGGCACAGTTTTGCTTACGCGAGAGGCACGGTTGTGCTTTCGCGAGAGTCACGGCCGTGCCTCCTGGGTAACAAAAAAACGCATTTTTTGTTATTTTTTTCTTTCGCAAGAGGCATGGTTTTGCTTCCGCGAGAGGCACGGTTGTGATTTCGTCAGAGGCACGACCGTGCCTCTTTCGGAAAGGGAAAAAATCCGTGCTCCCGGTTCGGTTTTTCATCCGGTTTCTTTTTGTGAAAAAAAAGTTCGTCAAAACCTATCAACATGGGATCTAGTTTTGAAGATCTCGACGTGTGGAATCCAATGGCGAAAGCGGTTCAAGATTTGGACGCACGGTTTGAAAGATAAAATGTTTTGAATAAAAGGATCTACGAAAAAAAGAAAAAACTCCCAGGTTGCGATAAGTGGCGCACATGCAGCGCGCCACTTGTCGCAATCTGAAAAATTGAAGTGATCTCTGCAAGGAGTACTCTTTAATTAATGATTTCGGGTATTCTGAGGCCCATATTAAACTCTTGCGCAGGTTTATCAGCCTGATGCGACGGGCGATGGCCAGATTAATAGAAAGAAGCCTACAATGCATTACCAAGAAAAGAATCGTACCAATACCATCATAATTCAAATACAGTATTCTTGTGCTAAGGCGGTACGTATTCCTCACAAACCAGACTTAAGATAACGTTGACTTCCCGTTCATCAGTCGGAATCACTTCACAAATCACCAGTGTGCATGCTCTAGATGCTGGTGCCCGCCGGGAGATGATAACAAAAGTTTCCTTTAAAGAAACTTATTTTAAGATATATACTCCCTTCGTTTCAAAATAGATGACTCAACTTATAAAATTGAGTCATCTATTTTGGAATGGAGGAAGTATATATCAATAGCAACAACGGTACGAAATGCAAAATGGAAATGGAAAAAGAACATGGATGCTATTTTGGAACGGAGGGAGTATATATCAATAGCAACAATAGTACGAAATGCAGAATGGAAATGGAAAAAGAACATGGATGCGCGCGAGTGCACCCATGGACGGACGCCGGGCAGGAAGGAGGTTGCGTCGACGCCCGTACGTAGTGCTGGTCCATTCATTAACCGCAGCCGTAAATCTTTTTGCATCCCCGGATGTACGGCTGTCCGGGGGGCGCGCACGGACTGTGGGGGCAGACTGGGCGGTTGGGGTCCAGGCCTTTACCGTTGACTTGACCTCTGAGGAAGACGCGGCTGTGCATGCCCAGATCTACCACCGTCACCGCCCCAAGCTCCGGCGCCACGCCGTCCTCCAGCCTCATCGACGACGACGACGTTGGCATCCCCCCTGGTCGGTGCTGTAGACCGCCGCGGCCCCCTTGTCCGGGCCAGCGAGCACAAGCGCAAGGATCACGAGAGTGATGCACACACTTCTGTCCATGGTAGCTGGCTAGCTAATCGATCCGTTTGTGATGGGCAACCGTGGGGGGGAGTGCACCGATTTGTAATACATCGAGGTTAATTTGGTGTCAGGCAGCTCTCATGGCCCAATCTAGCCGCTAGCAGCTAGGAGCACCCGCCCAATAATTGTTTATGTTGCTTCCCGTTACCCTAACTGGTTGCTTCCATGGAAGGTTTAGGTGACGGAGGTGCCTTGTTTGTTCTGTCTGAGAACCCGATCGATGGAACACCTTTAGTTAAAATCATGCTCTGCTTAGGTTCTGACATAGATCTCTCACCTGCATTGCATCTACAATTTTTTAGGGGTATCACCATTATTTATTGCTCAAATTCCACGTGATGTAGGATACATAAAGGATCAATGGGGATGGACCAACCAGACATGTCGCCCCTAGTTGAGAGGATGTCAAAACTTGGCTAACCTATCAGCGTCGCTATTAGCGTCTCGGCCTTCAAAGGAAAAAGTACAATTAAACATTTAAGACCTCCTATTAATCTCACTAATGATATTTCCATATACTTCGTGGCTCCTTCCTCTAAATCCTTGACAATCTGCTTAGAATCTAAAGCTACAATAAAGTTTTGAAGCATAAGATCCTCTGCGAGGGATAACATCTCTCAACAAGCAATAGCCTTCAAAGTTGTTGCATCATTTATGCCATGAATTACCAATAAGGAACTGCCCATATAGTTCCCCTCTAAATCTCGGCATACAGCCGCCGCTGAGCCCCTCGCCTGACTCCTTGCCGTGGCTGCGTCCACATGTATTTTTTATGAAACCTAGTGAAGGTGCCTTTGGTTTCGCCACTACTCTGCCCGATACCACAGTGGTTCTAGTGCTCACTTGATCCATATTCAATTCTTCAATGAATCCATAGATGAATAGATGTGTGGCTGATGGGCTCTAAAAGATCTCCTCATGAATTGTCTTCCTACGCTCCCACCAGATGATACCACAGTGGTTCTAGTGCTCACTTGATCCATATTCAATTCTTCAATGAATCCACGGATGAATAGATGTGTGGCTGATGGGCTCTAAAAGATCTCCTCATGAATTGTCTTCCTACGCGCCCACCAGATGACCCATCATGCCAATCTTACAAAAGAAGCATGTGATAATCTGTCAATTATCAAAAAGAGCCTAAAATATGATGAGGGCATTCAAACTAATTTATCTATGTTATCGCACATATGACACTACCCGTTATGAAATTAGTAACATGTTACGAGTCTAAGTTACCCACCACTATCACCAACCTTAGAGCATGGTTAATAATATAGCCAGCTATTGGCTATAGCATGTTGTTATGTCATCTAGAGCCAATGTAATAGCTAAGACACATAATAGTTAGCTACAAGAGAGTATTACTTTATTAGTAACATGTGATCCACATTCCACACTCATGTAGGGTGTGTTTGGTTCCTTGCATAGCTTCACGCTGCATCGTATGCACCATCCTGGCTGTGTCTAGCCTGGCCAAGCTGGTGCAAAAAAGAATTGAGATGTATGTTTGGTTGTGTGCATACTGTGGGGCGGGCCAATGTGAGAAGTTGTTTGCTAGACTATACGAGAAATTGCCATGTACTTTCGCAAAGCACAACCATGACCGAATTATTTTCTGCCAAGCCCGTCATCTGCCTGAGCCTACAGCACCAGTGCCCCATGACGCCGGCGTAATCGCAGACGGTTGTGTCGAGCCGGCACAGGCGCGTCTCCCCATCCAATGCAGCCCCTGCAAATCACACGCCGGCGGGCGGCGGGGTCACGGCGGAGGATGGAGCTCAGACCGGTGGAGAAAGAGGGAGCCCCGCTGGCGGGGTTGAGGGGGCGAGGGAGCTCGGACCGGCGGTGCAAGAAGGAGCTCCCTCCGGCGGCGGCAGCGACTGGTTGATGTGCATCGATCCAATCTCTAAATCTAATGCGTGAGGAGAGGAAAGAGAGTAAGGGGAGCTACGGTGGCAGTTCCGAAGTAATTCCGGAAAACATCATAGTCAATAGCACGTACCGTTTCGTTTTAAGTGGAAGGCGTGGGTGGAGGCTCAAGGCTGCATCAGCGATACGCTCGATTTTCGCGTTCCTCTCAGCCTGGCTGAGAGGCCTTTATTTGCATCAGTCGGGCCAGGCTAAGGAGCCCACGCAGGAAACCAAACGGGCTGAATTTTGCATGCCTGGTGCGGGCCAAGTGCGAGCCACCCAACCAAACACGCCCGTAGTTTCTTGAAGCATGTGCTATAGCCGGCTGTAAATTTATAGCCCGCTTCTTTTCTTTGCCCTCTTCTTTCTCTTCCAACTCAGAAACAATATAATATTCGAATCCTTATAGCCCACTTACTTAGAGTGCGGCTAAGCTGCACCCGGACTCATCTGCACCCACGCTTAGAAAAAAATTCAAAAAAAATACTAGAAAAATTCAAAAAATTCCAAATTTTTTTGTGGTGGTAGATAATTTGACGCGTGAGGTGCGCCCCAAAATTCAACTCATTTGAGCATCTGAGCAGCTCTCGACAAAAAAGACAAAATCAGGGTCTGTAAAAATGTATACTGTTCACGCACTGTTTTGACCCGATTTGTCTTTTTTGCCGAGAGCTGCTCAGATGTCCAAATGAGTTGAATTTTGGGGCGCACCTCACGCTTCAAATTATCTACCACCACAAAAAATTAGAATTTTTTGAATTTTGCTAGTATTTTTTTTGAATTTTTTACTGAGAGGGAGCAGATGAGCCCGGGCACCGTTTTGAGTTTTCCACTTACATTATCATATTATACTTACTGTAAGAAATAGAGCATGACAAAAGGTCTGCATGTGGACGTACCAAAAAAATAGAAATAGAGAAGAGAGAATACATACGGTCGAGCGAAAAAACAAAACCAATAAAAGACAAACTATACGGAATTGATAGTATGAACGTATTTCCGTCTTCTTGCCTGAGTTTAATATAACTCAACCTCACTTTTAAAAAAAAGTATTGCGACAAACCATTTGATAAAATTATTTTCTGGATTTTTTATTCTTTGTTAGTTGGTCTGAGTGGAGGTGGTCTTGTGACCCCAATTATGAGTGACGTCAGCATGCATGCATGCATGCTGCCGCCGTGTGGACATTTCTCAAGCCATATGATATGCCCGTTCCAACTTGATATGCTGTCATTCTTAGCCAAATTAAGAGGAGCACTGCCACTCCACTTAGATTTGTCTAAATACGGATGTATCAGGTCACGTTTTAGTATTAGATGCATTTATATTTTGGGACGGAGGGAATACATAGCTATAGCAACGACGAACGCGGTACGTACTGAATCGCAAAATGGAAACGCAAATAGAAGATGGAACGCGAGCGCATGCACCCATGGACGGACGAGGTGCGGTGCTGCTCCAGGAGGTTGAGTCGACGTCCGTGGTGCTGTCCCGCTTAGTTTCCTCCTGGGCACCGGTAAATTTTGAGGCAGTTCCGGCCGGTGTTGGGCTGTCCGGGCTGCGCGCACTTGGGCCTGCAGGCTTGCTTGTTGCCGTTCAGTGGCCCCGGGTCGATGCCGGCGAGGACGCGCCGGTGCACCCCGAGGTCCACCACGGTGGATACCACCACCAGCTCCGGCGCCACGACGTCCCCCAGCCTCATCGGCGACGACGACGTCGCCATCAGCTGCCGCACCGCGTCGACGCTGGCAGTGTCACCGGAGAGCGCCGCCGCCTTCG
>NW_021313143.1:0-19079 GCF_002162155.2 Triticum dicoccoides | reverse complement strand
GTGATTTTTGGAACGAACGTGATCCGGAGGACTTGGAGTGCAAGTCAACAAGCAATCGAGGCGGCCAGGAGATAGGAGGGCGTGCCTACCAGTCCTGGGGGCGCCCCCTGTCTCCTGGGCCCCTCGAGTGGCCACCGACGTACTTCTTCTTCCTATATAAACCTAGTACCCCGAAAACATCCAGGGACCCACCGAAGAAATATTTCCGCCACCGTAACCTTCTGTATCCGCGAGATCCCATCTTGGAGCCGTCGTCGGCGTTCTGCCGGAGGGGGAATCCACCATGGAGGGCTTCTACATCAACACCATAGCCCTTCCGATGAGTTGTGAGTAGTTTATCACAGACCTTCGGGTCCATAGTTATTAGCTAGATGGCTTCTTCTCTCTTTTTGGATCTCAATACAATGTTCAACCCCTCTCTTGTGGAGATCTATTCGATTTAAACTCTTTTTGGGGTGTGTTTGTCGAGATCCGATGAATTGTGGGTTTATGATCAAGTTTATCTATGAGAGATATCTGAATCTTCTCTGAATTGTTTTATGTATGATTGAGTTATCTTTGCAAGTCTCTTCGAATTATCGGTGTGGTTTGGCCTACTAGATTGATCTTTCTTTCCATGGGAGAAGTGCTTAGCATTGGATTCAATCTTGCGGTGTCCTTACCCAGTGACTGAAAGGGTTGCAAGGCACGTATTGTATTGTTGCCATCGAGGATAAAAAGATGGGGTTTATATCATATTGCTTGAGTTTATCCCTCTACATCATGCCATCTTTCTTAATGCGTTACTCTGTTCTTATGAACTTAATACTCTAGATGCATGCTGGATAGCGGTCGATGTGTGGAGTAATAGTAGTAGATGAAGGTAGGAGTCGGTCTACTTGTCACGAACGTGATGCCTATATACATGATCATGGCTAGATAATCTCATAATTATTCGCTCTTTTATCAATTGCTCGACAATAATTTGTTCACCCACCGTAATACTTATGCTATCTTGAGAGAAGCCACTAGTGAAACCTATGGCCCCCGGGTCTATCTTTTATCATATAAGCTTTCAATCTACTTTTATTTGCATCTTTACTTTTTGCATCTATATTATAAAATACCAAAAATATATTTATATTATCATATTATCTCTATCAAATCTCACTTTTGCAAGTGGTCGTGAAGGGATTGGCAACCCCTTTATCGTGTTGGTTGCGAGTTCTTCGTTTGTTTGTGTAGGTTCGTGGGACTTGTGAGGAGCCTCCTACTGGATTGATACCTTGGTTCTCAAAAACTGAGGGAAATACTTACGCTACTGTGCTGCATCACCCTTTCCTCTTCAAGGAAAACCAACGCAAGCTCAAGACGTAGCAAGAAGGATTTCTGGCGCCGTTGCCGGGGAGGTCTTCGCTCAAGTCAAGACATACCAAGTACCCATCACAAACTCATCTCCCTCACATTTACATTATTTGCCATTTGCCTCTCGTTTTCGTCTCCCCCACTTCACCCTTGCCGTTTTATTTGCCCTCTCTTTCCCAATCTCTCTTTCTTTTTCAGTTTCCTTTTTCCGTTTGCTCGTGTGTTAGGTCATTTACCTTGTCGGTATGGCTAGTCCTCCTATCCTTGTTTTTACTCCTGAACATGAATTCTCAATTTTAAGCAAAGGGAGGGAGAAAATTTAAAAGATGCTTGGCATAGAATTTGCAATGCTCAAAATAATCCACTAGGAAGCTTTCTACTTCCGTTCTTCTTCGCAATTTTTATGTAGGCATTACTCCTTGGAATAGATGCGTCCTTGATACCATTACCGGAGGGGATTTCTTGAGTAGCCATACGTTTGATTCTTATAATGCTATATTAGATTTGTTTGGCCCACCACTTCTTTGGTTAATGGAACTATTTTAACTTTGGAACATGTTATGCAACGGTTTGGGATTATTGAAAATAAAATTGCCACTGTTGAGTTGATTGAATATTTGGATAAAAAGATTCGTAATCAGATTACCCAATACGGATCTAGGGTTGGAGTTACTTTGAAAAATCTTAAAGAGAAAGAACCTATAGTTAATGAAAAAATAGATCTAGATTCTGCAAGAATTGGTAAACTTGAGGATATCATTACTAACTTAGGTTCCGCGTTCTTCCATGAAAAACACTCCAAAACCCCCTACCAAAACTGCCAAGTTTATTTATGTTCCTAAAAATAAGGGTGAATCTTCTAGTAAGGAAGACGCGGATCTCAAATCCATAAGTGTTCATCCCAATTGTCTCTCTATCGTTAAGGAACCTTCTGCTACAAACGAATTTCTTGAATTTTTGCCTAAAGGTTTTATCATTGCTAAAAAGGGAGAAACCCCTAAAGATTATAAGTGCTCTATTGAGGAATCAAGTGCCAAATATGGCACTACTTAGATCTATCCTTGCTTTTATGCCTAGCTAGGGGCGTTAAACGATAGCGCTAGTTGGAAGGCAACCCTATTTTCTCTGTGTTCTTTGTTTTTGTTCCTGTTTAGTAATAAATTTTGCATCTACTTTCTGTTTAGATGTGTTTTGATGTTTTAATTAGTGTTTGTGCCAAGTAGAACCTATAGGATAACCTATGATATGAGTTGATTTGATTCTGCTGAAAAACAGAAACTTTGCGCTCACGAGAAAACATTAAATAAATCACAGAAACGTGCTTTTGCATTGATTATTTTTGCTGTTGATCAATAGACAAATTTTTTAGGGCGTCCTATTTTGCTAGGATTTTTGGAGTTCCAGAAGTAACCGAAAGTTACAGATTGCTACAGACTGTTCTGTTTTTGACAGATTCTGCCTTTCGTGTGTTGTTTGCTTATTTTGATGCATCTATGGCTAGTATGTAAGGGTTTGAACCATAGAGAACTTGGAATACTGTAGGTTTAACACCAATATAAATAAAGAATGAGTTCATTACAGTATCTTATGTGGTGGTTTTTCTTTCTTGCACTAACGGAGCTTATGAGATTTCCTGTTGAGTTTTGTGTTGTGAAGTTTTTAAGTTTTGGGTAAAGATTTGATGGACTATGGAATAAAGAGTGGCAAAAGCCTAAGCTTGGGGATGCCCAAGGCACCCCAAGATATTCAAGAATAGCCAAAAGCCTAAGCTTGGGGATTTCCCCGGAAGGCATCCCCTCTTTCGTCTTCGTTCATTGGTAACTTTACTTGGAGCTATATTTTTATTCGCCACATGATATGTGTTTTGCTTGGAGCGTCGTGTATTATATTAGTCTTTGCTTTTTAGTTTACCACAATCATCCTTGCTGTACACACCTTTTGGGAGAAGCCTACTTGATTAGAATTTATTAGAATATGCTATGTGCTTCACTTATATCTTTTGAGCTAGATAGTTTTTGCTCTAATACTTCACTTATATCTTTTAGAGCACAGCGGTGGGTTAATTTTGAAGAAATTACTGGTCTCTCATGCTTCACTTATATTATTTTGAGAGTCTCTTAGAACAGCATGGTATTTTCTATGGTTATGAATTTGGTCCTAGAATGATGAGCATCCAAATTGGGTATAATAAAAACTATCATAGAAAGTGCATTAAACACTAGGATCAATTTGATGCTTGATAATTGTTTTGAGATATAAAGGTAGTAATGTTAGAGTCATGCTAGTGGATAATTATGAAATTGATAAATACTTGTGTTGAAGTTGGCAAGTCCCGTAGCATGCATGTATGGTAAAAGTTGTGTGACAAATTTGTTGCATTAGGTGCTCTTTTGATTGTCTTCCTTATGAGTGGCAGTCGGGGACAGGCGATGGTCTTTTCCGACCAATCTATCCCTCTAGGGGCATGCGTAGTAGTACTTTGCTTAGAGGGCTAAGTAGACTTTTGCAATAAGTATATGAGTTCTTTATGACTAATGTGAGTCCATGGATGTACGCACAGTCATCCTTCCACTTTGCTAGCCTCTATTTTACCGCGCAACTTTCGCCGGTAGCATGCACCCATTACTTACCTTCCTCAAAACAGCCACCATACCTACCTATTATGGCATTTCCATAGCCATTCCGAGATATATTGCCATGCAACTTTCCGCAATTCCGTTTATTATGACACGCTCCATCATTATCATATTGCTCTTTGCATGATCATGTAGTTGACATCGTATTTGCGGCAAAGCCACCTTCATATTCATTGCATATCCCGGTACACTGCCGGAGGCATTCATATAGAGTCATATCTTGTTCTAGCTTTGAGTTGTAATTCTTGAGTTGTAAATCAATAAAAGTGTGATGATCTTCATAATTAGAGCATTGTCCTAGTGAGGAAACAATGATGAAGACTATGATTCCCCCACAAGTCGGGATGAGACTTCGGACTTTATAAAAATAAAAGAGGCCAAAGAAGCCCACCAAAAAGAAAAAGAAAAAGAAAAAGAAAAAAAAAGAAAAGAAAAAAGAAAGAAAAAAGAAGAAGAAAAAGAAAAAAAATAGAATGAGAGAAAAAGAGAGAAGGGACAATTGCTACTATCTCTTTTTCACACTTGTGCTTCAAAATAGCACCATGATCTTCATGATAGAGAGTCTCCTATGTTGTCACTTTCATATACTAGTGGGAATTTTTAGTTATAGAACTTGGCTTGTATATTCCAATGATGGGCTTCCTCAAAATGCCCTAGGTCTTCGTGAGCAAGCAAGTTGGATGCACACCCACTTAGTTTCTTTTGTTGAGCTTTCATACATTTATAGCTCTAGTGCATCCGTTGCATGGCAATCCCTACTCACTCACATTGATATCTATTAATGGGCGTCTCCATAGCCCGTTGATACAACTAGTTGATGTGAGACTATCTTCTCCCTTTTTGTCCTTACAACCACCACCATATACCACCATAGTGCTATGTCCATGGCTTGCGCTCATGTATTGTGTAAGAGTTGAAAAAAAAGCTGAAGCGTGTTAAAAAGTATGAACCAATTGCTCGGCTCGTCATCGGAGTTGTACATGATGGGAGTGTTTTGTGTAATGAAAATGAAGCATGGCCTAACTATATGATTTTGTAGGGATAAGCTTTCTTTGGCTATGCTATTTTGATAGGACATGATTATTTGTTAGTATGCTTCGAAGTATTATTATTTTTATGTTTTATAAGCTTTTATCTTGAATCATTTGGATCTGAACATTCATGCCACAATAAAGAAAATTACATTGAGAATTATGCTAGGTAGCATTCCACATCAAAAATTCTGTTTTTATCATTTACCTACTCGAGGACGAGCAGGAATTAAGCTTGGGGATGCTTGATACGTCTCCAACGTATCTATAATTTTTGATTGTTTCATGCTATTATATTACCTGTTTTGGATGTTTATCGGCTTTATTTTACATATTTATATCATTTTTGGGACTAACCTATTAACTGGAGGCCCAGCCCGTATTACTGTTTTTTTGCCTATTTCAGTATTTCAAAGAAAAGGAATATCAAACAGAGTCCAAATGGAATGAAACCTTTGGGAGCGTGATTTTTGGAACGAACGTGATCCGGAGGACATGACGTGCAAGTCAAGAAGCAATCGAGGTGTCCAGGAGATAGGAGGGCGCGCCCACCCCTCCTGGGCATGCCCCTTGTCTCTTGGGCCCCTCAAGCGGCCACCGACGTACTTCTTCTTCCTATATAAACTTACGTACCCCGAAAACATCCAGGGAACCACCGAAGAAATATTTCCGCCATCGTAACCTTCTGTATCCGCGAGATCCCATCTTGGAGCCGTCACCGGCGTTCTGCCGGAGGGGGAATCCACCATGGAGGGCTTCTACATCAACACATAACCCTTCCGATGAGTTGTGAGTAGTTTACCACAGACCTTCGGGTCCATAGTTATTAGCTAGATGGCTTCTTCTCTCTTTTTGGATCTCAATACAATGTTCTCCCCATCTCTTGTGGAGATCTATTCGATGTAAACTCTTTTTGCGGTGTGTTTGTCGAGATCCGATGAATTGTGGGTTTATGATCAAGTTTATCTATAAGAAATATCTAAATCTTCTCTGAATTATTTTATGTATGATTGAGTTATCTTTGCAAGTCTCTTTGAATTATCGGTTTGGTTTGGCCTACTAGATTGATCTTTCTTGCCATGGGAGAAGTGCTTAGCTTTGGGTTCAATCTTGCGGTGTCCTTACCCAGTGACGGAAAGGGTTGCAAGGCACGTATTTTATTTTTGCCATCGAGGATAAAAAGATGGGGTTTATATCATATTGCTTGAGTTTATCCCTCTACATCATGTCATCTTTCTTAATGTGTTACTCGCTTCTTATGAACTTAATACTCTAGATGCATCCTGCATAGCGGTCGATGTGTGGAGTAATAATAGTAGATGCAGGCAAGAGCCGGTCTACTTGTCACGGACGTGATGCCTATATACATGATCATGCCTAGATAATCTCATAATTATTCGCTTTTTTATCAATTGCTCGACAGTAATTTGTTCACCCACCGTAATACTTATGCTATCTTGAGAGAAGCCACTAGTGAAACCTATGGCCCCCGGGTCTATATTTTATCATATAAGCTTTCAATCTACTTTTATTTGCATCTTTAATTTTTGCATCTATATTATAAAATACCAAAAATAAATTTATCTTATCATATTGTCGATACCAGATCTCACTTTCGCAAGTGGCCGTGAAGGGATTGACAACCCCTTTATCGCGTTGGTTGCGAGTTCTTCGTTTGTTTGTGTAGGTTCGTGGGACTTGTGAGGAGCCTCCTACTGGATTGATACGTTGGTTCTCAAAAACTGAGGGAAATACTTACGCTACTGTGCTGCATCACCCTTTCCTCTTCAAGGAAAACCAACGCAAGCTCAAGACGTAGCAATTGGGAGCACTCATTAAGTATGACATGCTAAAAGAGTCGACGCGGACAAGGAAGACAACGTAATGGTTTATGTTTTCTCACATCTCAGTTAAAGTATATTGTCATTGACCTTCCAAACATGTTGAGCTTGCCTTTCCCCCTTGTGCTAGCCAAATTCCTAGCACCAAGTAGAGATACTACTTGTGCTTCCAACTATCCTTAAACCCAGTTTTGCCATGAGAGTCCGCCATATCTACATATGAATTGAGTAAGATCCTTCAAGTAAGTTGTCATCGGTGCAAGCAATAAAATTTCTCTCTAAATATGCATGACTTATTAGTGCGGAGAAAATAAACTTTATACGATCTTGTTATGGAAGCAATAAAGGCGACTGAGGGAGTCCCGGATTAGGGGGTGTCCGGATGACCGGACAATAACCTTTGGCCGGACTCCTGGACTATGAAGATACAAGATCGAAGACTTCGTCCCGTGTCCGGTTGGGACTTTCCTTGGCGTGGAAGGCAAGCTTGGCGATACGGATATGTAGATCTCCTCCAATTGTAACCGACTCTATGTAACCCTAGCCCTCTCCGGTGTCTATATAAACCGGAGGGTTTTAGTCCGTAGGACGAACAGCAATCATACCATAGGCTAGCTTCTAGGGTTTATCCTCTCTGATCTTGTGGTAGATCTACTCTTGTACTACCCATATCATCAATATTAATCAAGCAGGAGTAGGGTTTTACCTCCATCGAGAGGGCCCGAACCTGGGTAAAAACATCGTGTCCCTTGTCTCCTATTACCATCCGCCTAGACGCACAGTTCAGGACCCCCTACCCGAGATCCGCCGGTTTTGACACCGACATTGGTGCTTTCATTGAGAGTTCCTCTGTGTCGTCATCTTTAGGCCCGATGGCTCCTCCGATCATCAACAATGATGCGGTCCAGGGTGAGACTTTTCTCCCCGGACAGATCTTCGTATTCGGCGGCATTGCACTGCGCGCCAATTTGCTTGGTCATCTGGAGCAGATCGAGAGCTATGCCCCTGGCCATCATGTCAGATTTGGAAGTTTGAACTACATGGATGACGTCCGCGGAGACTTGATCTTTGACAGGTTCGAGCCACAGCCGAGCGCGCCGCACTATCACGATGGGCATGATATAGCTCTGCCGCTGAACAGTGCCCAGGAGGCCGCCCCAGTGTCCGCTCCGACCCTTAGCTCGGAGCCGACTGCGCCAATCGAGGACGGGTGGCTGGACACCGTCTCGAGAGCTGCAATCTCTACAGTGATCGAGCCGAACACTAGCCTTGTCCTTTGCGAAGCTCGTGACTCCAAGGTGCCGGACTCCTTTCCGGACTCCGAACCTTCCGCGCCCCTGCCGATCAAACCTGATCGGGCGCCGATCATGGAGTTCGCCGCCGCGGACATCTTTCAGCACTCGCCCTTTGGCGACATTCTGAATTCACTAAAGTCTCTCTCTTTATCAGGAGAGCCCTGGCTGGACTATGATCAGCGAGGTTGGGATGCGGACGACGAAGAAATTCGAAGCCCACCCACCACCTACTTCGTAGCCACTGTCGATGATTTAACCGACATGCTCGACTTCGACTCCGAAGACATCGACGGTATGGACGATGATGCAGGAGATGACCAAGAACCAGCGCCTATAGGGCACTGGAAGGCCACCTCGTCATATGACATATACATGGTGGACACCCCAAAAGAAGGGAATGGCGATGGAACAACGGAGGATGACCCCTCCAAGAAGCAGCCTAAGCGCCGGCGTCAGCGGCGCCGCTCTAAATCCCGCCAAAGCAAAAACAACGATTCCGGCACGGGAGATAATAACACCCCGGACAGTGCCGAAGACAACCCCCTCCAGCAGGATTCAGCATAGGAGGATGGAGAAGCCAGCCCTCATGAGAGAGTGGAAGACAGAGAGGTAGAGGACGATAATTACATGCCTCCCTCCGAAGAAGTGGCAAGCCTCGACGACGACGAATTTGTCGTGCCTGAGGATCCCGTCGAACAAGAGTGTTTCAAACGCAGGCTTATGGCCACGGCGAGCAGCCTCAAGAAAAAACAGCAGCAGCTTAGAGCTGACCAAGACTTGCTAGCCGACAGATGGACTGAAGTCCTTGCGGCCAAAGAGTACGAACTCGAACGCCCCTCCAAGAGCTACCCAAAGCGCAGGCTGCTACCCCGATTAGAGGAGGAAGCACCTAAACCTACATCACCAGCGCATGACGCAGCCGACTGGGCACCTCGTGGCCGCGACAGAGAGGCCTCTCGGCCATCCACTCAAGCCGCACCCCGGCGTCACTCAAAAATACCAAGGCACGGGGAAATGCGCCAGACCTGTGAGACATATTGGAGGACAAGGCAAGGCAAACAAGATCGATCTACGGATCGCGTGGGCGCCCAACGGCACGTGACGATAACCATCATGCCGGATATGGCAAATACGGCCAGGCCGAACACAACAGACAAAGCTCATTTGGGCTACGTCGTGATATAGCCCAGTACAGAGGCGCCGCACACCCACTATGCTTCACAGATGAATTAATGGATCATCAAATCCCCGAGGGTTTTAAACCCGTAAACATCGAATCATACGATGGCACAACACCTGCGGTATGGATCGAGGATTATCTCCTTCATATCCACATGGCCCGCGGTGATGATCTACACGCTATCAAATACTTCCCACTCAAGCTTAAAGCACCAGCTCGGCATTGGCTTAACAGCTTGCCAGCAGAGTCAATTGGTTGTTGGGAGGACCTGGAAGCCGCATTCCTCGACAATTTCCAGGGTACCTATGTGCGACCACCAGACGCCGATGACCTAAGCCACATCATTCAGCAGCCAGAGGAACCGGCCAGACAATTCTGGACACGGTTCCTAACCAAGAAAAATCAAATAGTCGACTGTCCGGACGCAGAGGCCCTCGCAGCCTTCAAGCATAACATCCGAGACAAATGGCTTGCCCGACACCTAGGATAGGAAAAGCCGAAATCCATGGCAGCCCTCACAACACTCATGACCCGTTTTTGCGCGGGAGAAGACAACTGGCTAGCTCGTAGTAATAACACTCGTCAAGTTAGTGCTGTTTTAACCCTCACAAGGACCGGGCATAGCCACACTCGATTCAGCTAAAGTGAGAGAGACAGACACCCGCCAGCCATCTTTAAGCACGAGTGCTCGTAACGGTGAAACCAGTCTCACGTAAGCGTACGCGTAATGTCGGTCCGGGCCGCTTCATCTCACAATACCGCTGAGCCAAAGTATGACATGCTGGTAAGCAGTATGACTTGTATCGCCCACAACTCACTTGTGTTCTACTCGTGCATATGACATCTACGCATAAAACCTGGCTCGGATGCCACTGTTGGGGAACGTAGTAATTTCAAAAAAAAAATCCTACGCACACGCAAGATCATGGTGATGCATAGCAACGAGAGGGGAGAGTGTTGTCCACGTACCCTCGTAGACCGTAAGCGGAAGCGTTATGACAACGCGGTTGATGTAGTCGTACGTCTTCACGATCCGACCGATCCAAGTACCGAACGTATGGCACCTCCGAGTTCCGCACATGTTCAGCTCGATGACGATCCCCGGGCTCCGATCCAGCAAAGCTTTGGGGATGAGTTCTGTCAGCACGACGGCGTGGTGACGATGATGATGCTCTACCGGCGCAGGGCTTCGCCTAAACTCCGCGACGATATGACCGAGGTGGAATATGGTGGAGGGGGGCACCGCACACGGCTAAGGAATGATCCGTAGATCAACTTGTGTTGTTGTCCCTAGAGGTGCCCCCCTGCCCCCGTATATAAAGGAGCCAGGGGGAGGGGTTCGGCCGGCCAGGAGGGGCGCGCCAGGAGGAGTCCTCCTCCCACCGGGAGTAGGACTCCCCCCTTCCTTGTTGGAGTAGGAGAGAAGGAAAGAGGGGGAGAGGAGGAAGGAAAAGGGGGCTGCACCCCTTATCCAATTCGGACCAGAGGGGGGCTGCGCCCCTCCTTCCTTTCGGCCTCTCTCCTCTATTCCCGTATGGCCCAATAAGGCCCATATACTCCCCGGCGAATTCCCGTAACTCTCCGGTACTTCGAAAAATACCCGAATGACTCGGAACCTTTCCGAACTCTGAATATAGTCGTCCAATATATCGATCTTTACGTCTCGACCATTTCGAGACTCCTCGTCATGTCCCCGATCTCATCCGGGACTCCGAACTCTTTCGGTACATCAAAACTCATAAACTCATAATATAACTGTCATCGAAACCTTAAGTGTGCGGACCCTACGGGTTCGAGAACTATGTAGACATGACCTAGAACTATTCTTGGTCAATAACCAATAGCGGAACCTGGATGCCCATATTGGCTCCTACATATTCTACGAAGATCTTTATCGGTCGAACCGCATAACAACATACGTTGTTCCCTTTGTCATCGGTATGTTACTTGCCCGAGATTTGATCGTCGGTATCCAATACCTAGTTCAATCTCGTTACCGGCAACTCTCTTCACTCGTTACGTAATGCATCATCCCGTAACCAACTCATTGGTCACATTGCTTGCAAGGCTTATAGTGATGTCCATTACCGAGAGGGCCCAGAGATACCTCTCCGACAATCGGAGTGACAAAACCTAATCTCGAAATACGCCAACTCAACATGTACCTTCGGAGACACCTGTAGTACTCCTTTATAATCACCCAGTTACGTTGTGACGTTTGGTAGCACCCAAAGTGTTCCTCCGGTAAACGGGAGTTGCATAATCTCATAGTTACAGGAACATGTATAAGTCATGAAGAAAGCAATAGCAACATACTAAACGATCAAGTGCTATGCTAACGGAATGGGTCATGTCAATCACATCATTATCCTAATGATGTGATCCCATTAATCAAATGACAACACATGTCTATGGTTAGGAAACATAACCATCTTTGATTAATGAGCTAGTCAAGTAGAGGCATACTAGTGACTTTATGTTTGTCTATGTATTCACACATGTATCATGTTTCCGGTTAATACAATTCTAGCATGAATAATAAACATTTATCATGATATGAGGAAATAAATAAGAACTTTATTATTGCCTCTAGGGCATATTTCCTTCACTTTTATATCCCACAACTGTAAAAGTTCTTCAACTAATGGCCTTAGGTACACATCAATGTCGTCGCCGGGTTGTTTGGGGCCTTGGATGAGCACGGGCATCATAATGAACTTCCGGTTCATGCACAACCAAAGAGGAATGTTATAGATACATAGAGTCACAAGCCAGGTGCTATGATTGATGCTCTGCTCCCCAAAAGGATTAATGCCATCTGCACTTATACCAAACCAACAGTTCCTTGTGTCACCTTCAAACTCCGGCCACTTTCTCTTGGTTTTTCTCCACTGTGACCCATCAGTGAGTACTCTCAACTTCCCGTCTTTCTTACGGTCTTCTTTGTGCCAACGCAACAACTTGGCATGCTATTTGTTTTGGAACAAACGTTTCAACCGTGGTATTATAGGAGCATACCACATCACCTTGGCAGGAATCCTCTTCCTATGGCGCTCGTCCTCAACATGACCAGGGTCATCGTGGCTGATCTTATAGCGCAATGCACCGCATACCGGGCATGCATTCAAATTCTCGTACTCCTCACCGTGGTAGAGGATGCAATCATTAGGGCATGCATGTATCTTCTACAGCTCTAATCCTAGAGGGCAGACAGCCTTCTTTGCATCACACGAACTGTCCGGCAATTTGTTGTCCTTTGGAAGCATCTTCTTTAACATTTTCAGCAACTTTCAAATCCCTTGTCAGATACATCATTCTTTGCCTTCCATTCCAGTAATTCCAGTGTGTTACCCAGCTTTTTCTTGTCATCTTCGTAGTTTGGGTATAAAAATTTCTTGTGATAGTCTAACATGCACTGCAACTTCAACTTCTCCTTTTCACTTGCGTAGTTTCTCTTTGCATCAGCAATGGCCCGATCAAGATCATCAGCGAGCTCAACTGATGCCTCTTCTTCAGTTTCTTCCCCCATTGTAGTGCCATCATATTCAGGGAACCTAGGATAGTTGTCATCATCCTCTTCTTCTTCATTCTCTTCCATTAAAACCCCTCTTTCTCCGTGCTTGGTCCAACAGTTATAGCCGGACATGAAACCGGATGTAAACAGGTGGACATGAAGGACTTTTGAGCTAGAGTAATTCCTATCATTCTTATAGATACCACATTGACAACACATAAAACCATCCCGCTTGTTTGCCGCAGCCACGCAGAGAAAACTATGCACGCCATTAATGAACTGGGGAGAGCGTCAGTCATCGTACATCCATTGCCGGCTCATCTTCACAACACAAAACCAAAAAGACCAAACTAATGCAAGTTCATACATAAAGTTCGTACACACTTATTCTCATAAAACAACATACAACTATCTAATCTTCTAAGCGGCCCATTGTGTTGCTCAAGCTGGACTTCACCAAAGCATTTGACACCATAGAGCATGAAGCCATTTTGGGGATCATGAAATGCAAGGGTTTTGATGATAGATGGATGAACTGGGTGCGCTCTCTGCTATCTTCGGGTCTTCTTCGGTTCTTTTGAATGGTGTGCCTGGCAGACATTTTCAGTGCAAGAGTGGGGTGAGACAAGGGGACCCCTTCTCCCCTCTTCTTTTTTTTCTTGCAGTGGATCTTCTTCAGTCCATTGTAAATGACATGTGCAGTAAAAAATTCTGTCAGTTTAACTACCCCATCTAACTGCTCTGATTACTCGATCGTCCACTATGCTGACGACACTCTTATCTTCCTGCCTGCGGTTGATAGTCAGCTCATTGCTCTTAAAAAATATGCTGGAGATTTTTGCCAAGTCGACTGGATTAAAAGTTAATTTCAGTAAATCCTCCTTAATCTCATTGAATGTGTCCGATGAGGAAGGTGTCCGACTTGCTGGTTTGCTCGGCTGTGTGGTTGGCTCTATCCCGTTTACTTATTTGGGTTTGCCTATGGGTACAACAAGGCCAACAATCTATAAGCTAATGCCCCTGGTGGATCGAATTGAGCGCAGGTTATCTGCTTCTTCTTGCCTCCTAAACCAGGGAAGCAGGCTGCAACTCCTGCAGTCAGTACTTAACTCCATGCCCATATGTTTCCCCTGCTTGCTCTCGCTTCCATTGGGGATTACAAAGCAGATTGAACGGATTGAGCATCAATGCCTTTGGAGAGGGAATTCTGAGACCCCTCGGCAATCCCTTGCAGCTTGAAATCTGGTTTGCCGACCAAAGAATTGTGGTGGCCTTGGGGTGTTCAACCTGAGTATGCTGAATGAGGCCTTGTTAATCAAGCACCTCTTCAAATTCTTTAATAAGAGGGGCATACATTGGGTCAATCTTATATGGAGCTCATACTATGGTGCGTCACCTCCACAGGCAACTGAGAGTTGTGGCTCCTTTTTGTGGCGAGATGTAATGAAGTTGTATGGAAAATTCGGTTCTCTGATCTCTCCTCAGGTCCTTGCTAGTGACTCAGTGATCTTCTGGCTTGATCGATGGCAGTTTGATGGCAGGAGCACTCCTATGAAGGAAAGATTTCCCCGACTCCATTCATTTGTCATTGATGATTTACTCTCTGTCAAGGACATCTTTCAGCTATCTGACATAACAGATAATTTGCACCTGCCACTCTCCACAGAAGCTCATCAGGAATTCTTACAGTTGCAAGAGTTATTTTCCACTTTTATTTATCTCCAAATGAGAATGATATTTGGCGGTGCCCTTCAAAGTCTGGAGAGTATCACTCTAAAATCTACTACGACTTTGCTCATCCGCATATAGTGGTGGACCCGATCTTCAAATGGATTTGGAAGTGCTCTTGCACTCTCAAGATTAAAGTCTTTAGCTGGCTCTTGCTGATGGGCAGGTTAAATACAAGGGACATGATGCAACACAGACATTGGATCATTGAGGATGACACTTGTGTGCTTTGTCACTCTCATGATCATGAAGACAGATCACATTTATTTTTTATCTGTCTCTTTAGTCAACGTGTTTGGAACTTTCTTGGTATTTCTTGGGTGCCTCAACCTAATCAATCAACCTATCTAATGGCTTATGCTGCCAGGAAGGAATTTTCCAAGCCTTTTTCACTGAGGTGGTTTTCATTGTTGCTTGGAACATCTGGACACAACAAAATGGGTTGATTTTCAGAAACCCCTAGTTTCAGGTCTTGGAAGAGGAACTTTGTACATGATCTTTCCCTTTTAGCTCATAGAATCAAATGTAAATATAAGGAGAGTCTCCTGGACTGGATTGCCTCTCTCTCTCTTAGTCCTTCTTTGTAAGTAGCCCCCCTCTCCCTTGTATGTTTTATGGTACTCTCTTTTTCTGTTTGATTTAATAAAGAGTTGTGAGGCTGCTGCCTTGCAGTACGTAGTCAGAAAAACATACAACTATCTAGCTAAAGCATTTAAATGCAACAACTAATGCTATCAAAATCGCAACTAAGGTAATAACTGATCCAACAACATAATGATACAAAGCCTCTTTATTGACGGCATATTTTCTAATATTTATAATCTTCAAGCGCATTGCATCCATCTTGATCTTGTGATCATCGACGACATCGGCAACATACAACTCCAATTTCATCTTCTCTTCTTCAATTATTTTCAATTGTTCTTTCAAATACTCGTTTACTTTTTCAACTAAATTTAACTTCTCGACAAGAGGGTCGGTTGCAATTTTCAGTTCACATACCTCCTAGATAAAAATATCTATGTCAACTTGAGGGGCATAACTGTCATAATCATGAAATGCAACAAATAGTTATAAAAGATATTATGCCACATCCGAATCATAAATCGGACGAGGGCCAACGGGGACGAATATCAAAACCATGGCACTACGTATAACAAACAATCATACAAGTAAGAAATTATACAAGCAACTATCTAAATCATACAAATAAGAATTTTTTTCACAAAAAGGATAAGAACAAGAGCCTTACCAAGGTGGTGCCAGCAACGGGATGGCGCGGGCGATCGATGACGATGAGGACGGGAAGGCACTAGGTAAACCACACCTACACATATGCAAACTAAGATGTTAATTTGAGCTCAGATTGCATATAAATCAAATAAACTCCCACATAATTACTCCCAAACTAAAACCCACAAGTGACTATACTTATAGAGCATGAAACGAGCTAAACTAGCAACGAGAGATGAAAGGACAAAGTTGATAACCTTTTGAACACTTGGATAGATAGGGTGCTTCAAATCTTGACAAATCTTGGCAACAATGGAGGATGAGCTCGAGCTAGGGGAAGAAAATAGAGAGGAGAGAAAGGAGAATGCTTGAACTCGGGCTGGGCGAAGAATTTATATAGGGATATATTTAGTCCTGGTTGATGACACAAACCGGAACTAGAGGTCTAGTCCCGGTTTGTGATACCAACCGGGAATCGGGACTAGAGGTGGCCGTGGCATTTTCCGCTCCTAGCCGTTGGAACCGGGACTAATGGCCCCATTAGTCGTCCAAAATCCGTCCAGGACTCATGCTTCGGACGAATGGCATGTTTTCTACTAGTGTTGTGGCCGTTCAAAAAAAAATGTTTTGGTTTCCTTAGCTGGCACCTGCCTCGTTATGTTGTTCGCGAGCGAGCGGGACCGAAGAGATGAGTGGCGATGGCGTGCCGGATGTTGTCAAAACTTTAAGACTGTGGCTGCTCCACCGTAGTTTTTGCTCATCCTTGTTTTGTACTTTCGATGATATTTTTTATTGTGCACTTCGTGTAAAAGCTTGGTATTTTAGGGAGCAACTAATTAACGAGCGCTCCTTCGGGAGCCTCGCAACGATCAGCGCCACTTGGCGCGATGTCAGCCATTTGCCACGTGTCGCGCTTTGGGCGCTCCCTCCGGATTTTATTTTATTTTATTTTTCCGCACGTGTTTTTGGATATTTAAACGGTTTTTTCTGGGTTTTTTGACGTTTTGGTTTTCCACCGGTCTTTTCTATCTTTTCGACCAAAATTGTTTTTTCGAAAAAAAATAATTTTACGCAAAAAACGCATTTTTTCCACGAGAGTCACGGTTTTGTTTTCGCGAGAGGCACGGCCGTGCCTTTTGGAAACGAAAAAAAAATCATATTTTCTATTTTTTTTCTTTCGCGAGAGGCACGATTGTGCTTTTATGAGAGTCACGGCCGTGCCTCTTGGAAACAAAAAAAAACATGTTTCTTTGTTTTTTTCTCTTTCGCGAGAGGCACAGTTTTGCTTACGCGAGAGGCACGATTGTGCTTTCGCGAGAGTCACGGCCGTGCCTCCTGGGTAACAAAAAACGCATTTTTTGTTATTTTTTTCTTTCGCAAGAGGCATGGTTTTGCTTCCGCGAGACGCACGGTTGTGATTTCGTCAGAGGCACGACCGTGCCTCTTTCGGAAAGGGAAAAAATCCGTGCTCCCGGTTCGGTTTTTCATCCGGTTTCTTTTTGTAAAAAAAAAAGTTTATCAAAACCTATCAACATGGGATCTAGTTTTGAAGATCTCGACGCGTGGAATTCAATGGCGAAAACGGTTCAAGATTTGGACGCACGGTTTAAAAGATAAAATGTTTTGAATAAAAGGATCTACGAAAAAAGAAAAAACTCCCAGGTTGCGATAAGTGGCGCACATGCAGCGCGCCACTTGTCGCAACCTGAGAAATTGAAGTGATCTCTGCAAGGAGGACTCTTTAATTAATGATTTCGGGTATTCTGATGCCCATATTAAACTCTTGCGCAGGTTTATCAGCCTGATGCGACGGGCGATGGCCAGATTAATAGAAAGAAGCCTACAATGCATTACCAAGAAAAGAATCGTACCAATACCATCATAATTCAAATACAGTATTCTTGTGCTAAGGCGGTACGTATTGCTCACAAACCAGACTTAAGATAACGTTGACTTCCCGTTCATCAGTCGGAATCACTTCACAAATCACCAGTGTGCATGCTCTAGATGCTGGTGCCCGCCGGGAGATGATAACAAAAGTTTCCTTTAAAGAAACTTATTTTAAGATATATACTCCCTTCGTTTCAAAATAGATGACTCAACTTTGTATTAACTTTATTAAAATTAATATAAAATTGAGTCATCTATTTTGGAATGGAGGAAGTATATATCAATAGCAACAACGGTACGAAATGCAAAATGGAAATGGAAAAAGAACATGGATGCTATTTTGGAACGGAGGGAGTATATATCAATAGCAACAATAGTACGAAATGCAGAATGAAAATGGAAAAAGAACATGGATGCGCGCGAGTGCACCCATGGACGGACGCCGGGCAGGAAGGAGGTTGCGTCGA
Organism: Triticum dicoccoides; assembly: GCF_002162155.2. Lineage (NCBI taxonomy): Eukaryota > Viridiplantae > Streptophyta > Magnoliopsida > Poales > Poaceae > Triticum > Triticum dicoccoides. Next base: position 920 of record NW_021313143.1, on the reverse strand, counting down.
CGCCCGTACGTAGTGCTGGTCCATTCATTAACCGCAGCCGTAAATCTTTTTGCATCCCCGGATGTACGGCTGTCCGGGGGCGCGCACGGACTGTGGGGGCAGACTGGGCGGTTGGGGTCCAGGCCTTTACCATTGACTTGACCTCTGAGGAAGACGCGGCTGTGCATGCCCAGATCTACCACCGTCACCGCCCCAAGCTCCGGCGCCACGCCGTCCTCCAGCCTCATCGACGACGACGACGTTGGCATCCCCCCCCTGGTCGGTGCTGTAGACCGCCGCGGCCCCCTTGTCCGGGCCAGCGAGCACAAGCGCAAGGATCACGAGAGTGATGCACACACTTCTGTCCATGGTAGCTGGCTAGCTAATCGATCCGTTTGTGATGGGCAACCGTGGGGGGGAGTGCACCGATTTGTAATACATCGAGGTTAATTTGGTGTCAGGCAGCTCTCATGGCCCAATCTAGCCGCTAGCAGCTAGGAGCACCCGCCCAATAATTGTTTATGTTGCTTCCCGTTACCCTAACTGGTTGCTTCCATGGAAGGTTTAGGTGACGGAGGTGCCTTGTTTGTTCTGTCTGAGAACCCGATCGATGGAACACCTTTAGTTAAAATCATGCTCTGCTTAGGTTCTGACATAGATCTCTCACCTGCATTGCATCTACAATTTTTTAGGGGTATCACCATTATTTATTGCTCAAATTCCACGTGATGTAGGATACATAAAGGATCAATGGGGATGGACCAACCAGACATGTCGCCCCTAGTTGAGAGGATGTCAAAACTTGGCTAACCTATCAGCGTCGCTATTAGCGTCTCGGCCTTCAAAGGAAAAAGTACAATTAAACATTTAAGACCTCCTATTAATCTCACTAATGATATTTCCATATACTTCGTGGCTCCTTCCTCTAAATCCTTGACAAT
>NW_021313142.1:0-1137 GCF_002162155.2 Triticum dicoccoides | reverse complement strand
CGAGTGTCTCAAAACTCTTCTTAGCTCAAACTGACAGGATGGGCACGAAATTTTTTTGACCAATTTTTTTTTTTGACTGCCCGGACCCAAAAACTGGAAACGGGTCAAAAAAAACTTCCTATAATAGCACCTGTCTCAAAACACTCAGAAACACCTAAAAATAGGATAGCCAGAAATTTTTTCGAAAAATGCGTTTTCGAAAAATTTTGGGCCTAAACGGAGCGTGGCTACCCGACTCTTTTTTTTTTTCCGAAACCTACTCCGGCAAGGAAACACGAATCGGAATCTAGATGGATCTCGAAAACAAACCCAATATGACAAGAACTCGGATTGGTGGTGGATATATGGTGGTAGATGGCAGCGGTGGTGGTATATGACAGCTGTGGTGGTATATGGATACGGATTCGAAGCGGTGGCGGATAAGCGGTGGTGGTAGATGGCAGGGGTGATGATGATGGTGCGGCGGCGGCGTGACAACTTATGACCAGAACTCGAAACTCTAAAAGACTAGACTCTAAGACCAGCAACTAGACACGACGATGCAACCGCAAATTCAACAAAGCAAAACCCTAAAAAGATTATGCAAAGGCTCAGATTGGTTCGGATATGATGAACTAACCCTAATTTTTTTTGTGTGGCTTTTTCGTGGACTGTAGGTATGAAGAACAGACTCGATCTAAACTACGAAAAACTGTAAAATCTCACCGAGCAACCTGGAAATCTGATACCAGTTGATAGAGGCAAAGGTGTCCCGTCTTTCGATGAGATGATGGATTTCGCTTTGGTGGAAGTCGACTTTGACGATCCGACTATGAACGTGCGAGGACGTCGCGCCTTAGCAATCGCTAAACCAACTCCGAGAGGTTATTGACCACGCCGGAGCACGATCAACCTGACCACGAGGGTCTGTTTCCTGCGAGCAAACGAAGAACAAGCAAGAAACTGAGATTGCAATCTGGATATTGCGAATATAAGATGAAAGCTTTATTGATCAAGGTGGGGTTCTGTGACGCCTTTGTCTGGTCGTTGAACACAAACGAAGTACGCGAAGTTGCAGCTATGGCGAACTTTTAATCTAAACAAAACCCAAAGTCTAAACGATGCCTTAAGGGCTGTATATATGGAGGAAGAGGGGGG
>NW_021313141.1:0-1192 GCF_002162155.2 Triticum dicoccoides | reverse complement strand
TGTAAACGCACCACGGAGTTCGTCAATCGTGGAAATCACTGCGGGACGCCCAAAACTAATTAATAGTGCAAGAAACGGGCCAAAATCGGCCCAAACTGCGATTGTTGATGATCGACCCGTAAGCGCACCATGGGGTTCAACAACCATGGAAATCGCTTTGGGGCCCCAAAACGGTGAGTAATAGTCGACGAAACGGGCCAGAAGCGGCCCAAAATGCGAGTGTTGGTAACCGACACATAAACGCACCCCGGTGTTCGTCAATCATGGAAATCACACCGAGACGCCAAAACAGAGTAATAGTCCAAGAAACGGGCCAGAATTGGCAAAAACTATGAATGTTGATGACAGACACGTAAGTGCACCTTGGAGTTCAACAACCATGGAAATCGCTCTGGGACCCCAAAGCGGCGAGTAATAGTGCACGAAACGGACCAGAATCGGCCAAATTTATGAGTGTTGATGACCGAAACGTAAACGCACAACGGGGTTCGTAAATTGTGGAAATCACTCCAGGACCCCCGAAACTAAGTAATAGTCCAAGAAATGGGCCAAAAATCGGCCCAAACTTTGATTGTTGATGACATACATGTAAGCGCACCTTGCGGTTCAACAACTATGGAAATCTCTTCGGGACCCCAAAACGGTGAGTAACAGTCCACGAAACGAGTCAGAATCGACAAAAACCATGAGTGTTGATGACCGATACGTAAACGCACCCCGGGGTTTGTTAATCAAGGAAAGCACTCCGGGACCCCAAAACAGTGAGTAATAGTCCATGAAACGGGCCAGAATCGGCCAAAACTGCGAGTGCCACAAAACGAGCCCGAATCGGCCAAAACTGCGAGTGTTGATGATCGACACGTAAACGCACCCCGGGGTTTGTTAATTGCGCAAGTCACACCGGGACCCCAAACAGTGAGTAATAGTCCACGAAACGGGCCAGAATCGGCCACAACTGTGAGTGTTCATGACCGGCACGTAAACGCATTTTGGGGTTCAACAACTATGGAAATCGCTTCGGGACCCCTAAATGTTGAGTAATAGTCCTCGAATCGCGTCAGAATTGGCCCAAACTGTGAGTGTTGAGGACAGACACGCAAACGCACCCCGGGAATTGTCAATCAATGAAATCGCTCTGGGACGCCAAAATGGTGAATAACCGTGCACGAAATGGACCAGAGTCGACCAAAAT
>NW_021313140.1:0-1344 GCF_002162155.2 Triticum dicoccoides | reverse complement strand
AATTGTACAACGAGGTGTTTACATAAGCAGGAGAATATTACTGCTCAGATCATATAGTTCACAAGAAAGGTTAAACCAACAATGGAAGGAAAATATGATCATCAGATTAAACAGAACAGTGGAAAGGAAATTATGTTTAACCACATATTTCAAGGGTATATCCTTCCCAAGGACAAGCAGAGCATGATATCCATGTCAGGATATAATGTAGAAAACTCTTTAGGTAGGGGAGAAAATTTTTATGACATTACCCACACAGCGGTGTTTGGATAATTGATCAAGAAACATTTAGCATTGGGCTTTAAATGTTCTTGTTGAAAATCGGAGTACCACAGACATGCTTCGAGATAGCATTGTCATGGTCTTCAAGCAAAGGTCGGACTTTGGATTCACAAAGGATCCATCAGGAACAACTTATAGAATAAGTCTTACAATTTCCTCATGGAAGAATCGATAGCCTTGCTGACAAGGAAACTATAACAATAGGTCCTCTGGCCAGGTGTACTAGGCATGACACCACCTTACCGGGTCATATAAATACCAATGTTATAACTCTTGGAAATATGTCCCAACCATCATATCTGACCAAGATTCAGATCCGATTGGTGTCATGATACCTCAGACTCAGGATGCCTGAGAAGAAAAGGGTGCGACACAAATAGACGAGAAGACATTGTAAGATTCTCGGGGAAATGAACTATGAAGTGATTTCCGTTAACAAGAGTCCATCATTAAACCAAGGAGAGGACAAGGAGGTGTCCGGTGAACTCAACGGCAATTCATCGAGATTTCCAAAAGATGGATTTCCACAATTAAGTGAACAAGGAGATAACATTTGTCAGATCAAATGATATAAGGAAGTATGCTCGAGGAAGACATACACAATTAAACATTGGTTGAAAGGTGCGCCCGAAATATGGGTTGGGTTGCACGACCAATGTCAGAATGGTGATTCAATAATCAATAGCCTAAGAATGAACTTTCGACCATTAACTTCAAAGAAATAGGGTTGCTAGAAGGAAAGAATCCAAACAACACCGTTCACTTGTTGGAATTAACACGGGGACCAAGAAAGAATGGTGATGCTGAGAAGTATTTCTATGTCAAGAATTCTCAAGAGGTGGAACAAATCTCAGAACATTCTTGACATAAGGGATGGTAATACTCCAAGGTAAAGAAGAACAATTGCTGGATAGCAAGGAACTCAAGGTATAACACCAAACATGAACAAGCTTGTGTTGGTGGGAAGGCAATAAAGTGGTCGATGATAATACAATTCATCGAGGGCAAGGATGGTATTTCTCATCATGAATTCAATTGATATCCTGGATGAGCTCAGAATGT
>NW_021313139.1:0-914 GCF_002162155.2 Triticum dicoccoides | reverse complement strand
AAAAAATACCATCGTTCCTATAGCACATCTGCCCATGTCGTGCAAAAAAACTCTTGATTTTATCGCACTCCGAGTATTTAGTAATATTGACGCTGCATCGTTACCGCAGAACGTCTACTGCCGTGTCATCGCCGTCCGTGAGGGTGGGGGGGGGGGGACACGCACCGGAGACGCGTCCCGCCTCTTCGGACATGCCACCACACCACCCCGCATGTATGAGGGCCCGGTGCGATGCTCCGGTGGCATTGCTACCCCCGAGTGCCCTCGTCCCGCCTAACCCTGTAGCGTTTGACCATGGGATCTAGCCCTTTGACTTTGCACGGACGGGCTTTTACCAGTGGACCTCCCCACCCGGTTGTGTTAGGTCAGCCCATAGGATCACTTTGGAGCAACATCCGGGCCAGACCAACAGCAAGATCCCCTCCGTGTAGACCCCACGCGTCTGTTTCCCCCCTCCAGGTGCCGGCGGCAGCGCCGTCCGTGAGGGGGGGGCACACCCCAAACACGCGTGCGTGGCATTTGCAACCGCCACAACACTTCCAGAATTGTGAGAGGCCGCCTACGCAAGATTTGGCGGCATGCTAGCCCCCGGATGCCGCCGGCCACAGCCGTAGATGCGCGAAGGGCAATCCGCGTAGAGGGAATTTTTTGGATACTTCTCCATCACCAAAAATTATGAAAAAATACCATCGTTCCTATAGCACATGTGCCCATGTCGTGCAAAAAAAACTCATGATTTTATCGCGCTCCGAGTATTTAGTAATATTGACGCCGCATCGTTACCGTAGAACGTCTACTACCGTGTCATCGCCGTCCGTGAGGGGGGGCCACGCACCGGAGGCGCGTCCCGCCTCTTCGGACATGCCACCACACCACCCCGCAAGTATGAGGGCCCGGTGCGATGCTCCGGTGGA
>NW_021313138.1:0-880 GCF_002162155.2 Triticum dicoccoides | reverse complement strand
AGGCCCACCTCTCTCCTAGGCGGTCTCAACCTGCCCTGTCGCTCCGCCACAAAGATCCACACAGAGGGCCGTCGGGACAAAGGTCCTTTCAGCCCCCAATCCGTGAATCACTCGCGGGTACTCTTCGAGCTGACCCGACTTTAGTCACCATCTGTATAGTATGTATGTATGTATAGTATATACCCGTGATCACCTCCCGAGTGATCACGGCCCAATAGTATAGCAAGGCAGACTGACAAGAATGTAGGGCCAATGATGATAAACTAGCATCCTATACTAAGCATTTAGGATTGCAGGTAAGGTATCAACAGGTGTAGCAACAATGTCAGGCTATGCATCAGAATAGGATCAACGGAAAGCAGTAACATGCTACACTACTCTAATGCAAGCAGTATAGAGTAGAATAGGCGATATCTGGTGATCAAAGGGGGGGGGCTTGCCTGGTTGCTCTGGCAAAAGAGAGGGGTCGTCAACTCCGTAGTCGAACTGGGCAGCAGCAGCGTCGGTCTCGTAGTCTACCGAAGAGAAGAGGGGGAAGAAACAATAAATACAGTGCAAACATAAGCAAGACGACGCAAGACATGACAAAGAGCGGTGCTAGGTGTGTTCTAACGCAGTATGGGGTGATGCTGGCGAAGGGGGAAATCGTCCGGGAAAGTATTCCCGGTGTTCCGTGTTTTCGGGCAGAGGAGCCGGAGGGGGAAAGTTGCGAGTTTGATATGTTAGGGGTGTGTGGCGGACGAACGGGTTGCGTATCCGGATTCGTCTCGTCGTTCTGAGCAACTTTCATGTTGAAAATATTTTAATCCGAGTTACGGATTAAAAGATATGATTTTTAAAAGATTTTAACAATTTTGGAATTTAATTATTTATTTAATTA
>NW_021313137.1:0-1761 GCF_002162155.2 Triticum dicoccoides | reverse complement strand
AAAGTCGGCCTTGGGTGAAACTGCAAAATTCTTCACGTTTACGGTCCATGAGACCCTCCGGAATGTGATGTTCACGGAAAGCCTCACTGAATTCAGCCCAAGTAGTGACATGGCCCGCTGGGCGCATAGCTCCATAATTCTCCCACCATAGACTGGCGGGGCCTTCAAGATGATATGCAGCAAAGGTGACCTTGTCAGCCTCCGCTACCAGCGCGGAACGCAGTTTGTGAGAGATACTGCGAAGCCAGTCATCAGCGTCGAGAGGCTCGACGGAGTGGTGGAACGTGGGTGGATGCAATTTGATAAAATCACTGAGTGACACCACGTTAGCCCTCTGATGGTGTGCTGTATTCTGTTCAATACGCTCCAACAAACGGTTTGTCTCCCGCTTGTTTCTCTCAGCTTCCATCATAACCTCGGCTAGTGAAGGAGGATGAGGCAGATTTGCATCCCTGGCTTCACTGCCTTCGGCCTGCTCTTGAGAAGCAGGGTTAGTGCGCGTGTTGACCATCCTAGGTAAAACAAGACGATGATTTAGTCAGGATGATAAAATTCCGACATAGGATAAAAATGCAAGGAATAACTCGAAATGCAAGATGATCATCCGTATGACATGGTAAAAACAGAACTGCTTCTTTTATTCCATCGTCATACACACCATACAGAGTTTAGTACAAGACCAAACAAGGTACTATTACGGTGAAAAGAGGATTACATCTCATCGGAGGCATTCCAAGCTCCTATACATTATTTTTCTACACCTCCGGAAGGAGTACAAACTAGGTCATATCCCACGAGTCACGCGGGACGATAGACGACACAGCTAGTGCGAACTAGTGATACTACCACTAACTCAGACCGATCCGTAGTAGTCCTCGTAGAAGTCACCTCCATAGCCTGGAAGCTCAACATGATCATCTGGAAACAGACGGTCTCGCGGAGCTTGTGGACCATAGGGGCTAAGATGAGGCCTTGGACCAACAAACGGTGGCCTGCGGGGACCGCGAGGTGGGGTGATGCCTCCTACATCACGCCAAACCATCACGTCTGGCAGAGCAGATCTCACAGGATAGAGATCGCGCATATCTGAATATCCAGCTTGCACCACCGGTGCGAACCGAGTCAAAGTGGCCCAGTGGTCAGCACGGGTGTTGAAGAGCTCTAGCCTTAAGGCCCGATTTTCACGGTCCTTATCCTCGAGCATCTCAGCAGTGGTGCGAGTCCGTGAATCCTCCTGAGTGGGGTCAGCATAGATAGCCTGAAGATACCCTTGTGCTCCCGGAAGTGATCCTGGCATATACCGGAAATCAGAGTCCCGAAATAGGCCAGATCTGACCCGCATAATGGTCATCATAGAGTAGGCGGCGTCCTGCACAGCCATCTCAATGGTAACCCCGAGTCCATAAGAGCAGTGAAGAGGCTCGGTGGATCCAGGATAAGATGGAAATATCCTGACAGTGCAGAGATACTGGCTTTGATTAAAGTCTCGGAATTGCTCTTCGACCGTGTACTCAGGATACCAGCGGTATCCAGCCTCAGTCATTACCCTGACCAACTTAGCAGTATGGCCGGGTACATCTAGGCATCGAGTCAGGCGAACCACTTGATTGAGGTCGCGAGTGGCCATCTGAAAACACAATCATAATGCAAAGGCATTAGAATTTCTAGCAAAATTTCGGCAGCATAACAGCTGTAAATGCTCAAAAAGGATTTGAGACATTTGACAAAGGATTTCGTACACACTCAACATCACCATATCAA
>NW_021313136.1:0-1569 GCF_002162155.2 Triticum dicoccoides | reverse complement strand
AGCATGGACAAGTGCTTTATAGAGCCTGTCTTCACCAATAATTTAATTTTTTCCTTCTCAAGCCTTTAAACTTTTGTTGTGTATATTTGGTTAGGCATGACTGCAACAGATGTTTATTTTTTGTGTTTGAATCAAATTGCATGTTTAAAGTTTATTATGTAGTTCATAAACAAAAGTTTGACCTTCTCAATTTAAGTTTTCAGTTGTACAACCAAGTTCCTTCTTCATACCATGTAAATTAAACTATACAGAGCAACTGATCTTCTTTTGCACTACATGTATGCTTCTGTTCTTGATCCGTAATCCAGTGGTGTGGTGAACCTCTATCCACTACATCACAATGTCATATTCTACAATGTCTTAACTATGAACAATGTCATACCATTCTACTATTATTTAATCCGTCTCTTTATTTTCCAATCTGAAATGAGATAAATTGACAGCACACTAACCATTGATACTTATGAGTTCTTGATCTGTAATCTAGTGGTGTCGTGAAGCTGTCAACTCCTTCACAATGTCATTTCATGCCATGTCTTGACCTGAACAATATCATATTGTGTTAATGCTATTTTGAACGGTGTCACTTTATTCATCAGTAAGAAATGTGATGAGTTGTCAGCACTGATACTTATATGTGCAAAACCTGTCGTCTTTCTGCTTGTTTATCTTTCAGAGTGAGGAAGATATAAGTGTCAAACAAGCGCAGTCTCATCAGCTTGCTCAGCTGCTTGCGCTACAGCTCCCGAGCAGGGCTAGCCTTTCTTGAACTATATTGAAGTGTTGTCGGTTTTGTATATTATTTTGTCGCCGTGTTTATTTGCATTGGTGGCGATCTTTGATGTCCAGTGTATGTAATCTGCTGTCTGCTTGTGCTTCATTATCATAGTGGCGAACTTTGATGCCCAGCGGATGTAATATGCCGTAATTTTTTTATTGTATAGTCTAGGTTTTATCATATTCACGATGATGCAGTTATTTTACTGTATATATATCCTGTCTTCGTAGTAAACCGGCCAAACCTTAAAATTATTATACATAATTGGTCCGTCATGCAAATCACTCTGTACGATCCGCATCATGGGCCCAGTCATCTTGGTCCGTTAATAGGACTAAATGTAAACTGGTCCACTAGTAAATTCGGGCCTTTAATAGGCCGAGTAAACCGCCAGCCCTATTTTCGCAAGAAAACTCAATGGGCTTTTAGAAGGCTGAAAAGTAGCTTGGGTCTGAAACGTGCCGAACAGCTCACGGGCCGGCAGTAGGCCGAAATAGACCCCGGCCCATGATTGTGCCAATCACACCACGGGCCGTTAACAAGCCAAAATTGTTTTGGTCTTTGTTTGGCCTAATCAGATTATCGCCTGTGAGCAGGCCGGATGCAAACCGGGCCGTAGTTAGGCCCAACTATATCACGGGCTTTTAACAGGCCGAAATGAATATAGGGCCGAAATGTTAAACAAACCTTTAACATGCCGAAACTAATATCAGACCGAATTACTAAATGGGCCTTTAGCAAGTGGGCCCAAAAGCATAGCGTCCAGTTGACGGACCGAATCTGATATGGGC
>NW_021313135.1:0-2144 GCF_002162155.2 Triticum dicoccoides | reverse complement strand
ACCCTCAAAAAAATTCCCCGGTGGTCCTTGAAACCCTCGACCGGTTGCACCGTGGTCATTCCAAGCATAGCCCCGCCCACCACCGGTGGACGACGAACCGCGATGAAGGCCATGTCCATAAGCGTTGTAGCCATCATCACCCCACTGACCACAGGGAGGGGGGAGGGGGGTTGCGGCTGTCACCTGCGAATGCGCCCGAACCACGGCCACCTACGCCATTGGCAGCACCACCCCGCACGCCAGCCATCTGTCTAGGCCAACACTGCGGTAGAGGGGGCGCAACTACTGGCGACGGCTGCGCCGCAGCCCTGGCAGCAGGAACCGCAGCTCGCGCCGGCGCCGCAGCAGCTGGCACAGCCGTAGTCTGGGCCCCCAATGCCGCTTGAGTCTTCGCCGATGGATGAGCCTTGGGCGGCATCTCGTTCTCGCCTGCCGTCGTCACAAGCGCGCCAGAGTCGCCCGATGCCCGCCTCGCTCGTCCACGCACAACCGAAGGAAAACCGACCCGTCCGCGGCGGCGAACCCTAGCGATAACAACGTTTCGGCAGAGAGGACCCAATCGTGCATGCGACGACACGCCGACCGGTGCGATCTCATGCACGTAAGCCTCCACAGCCCGTTCGACACCAGCCGGTTTTGCCTGGGCCTTTAGCCCCGCTAATCCCGGCCGAGTACTTGACTTCGCAGTTAAGGCGGGCATTGCTAGCCACATCACCTTACCGCTGCTTGTGGTGTTCTATAATGTGAAATATATAACCACACATAACAACATTCATATATATGAAAATATTTCTGAAAAAATCAAAACTTTTATTCAAAGAAAATGTGAACAAATTTGAAATACCAAATAGTTCTTGAATTTATTAACAACATTCCAAAAGACAAAAAAATTTGAAATTCGAACAAAATTTTAAATAGTGAACAATTATAAGAAAATTAAACATCTTTTGAAACATGAGTAATTTTTAAAACTTGTGGTTTTTCTTTTTTTTTCAGTTTCTGTTTGTCCTGTTTTCCTTCATTTTCATTTTTCTCTTTCTTTTTCTTTATTCATTTTCATCCATTTTTAAACATCGCAAACTAATTTAAAAGAAGTTTTTTTCTTAAAGCCATGAAATATTTTAAACTCATAACATTTTCATAAATTCATGAAATTTATTTTCAAATCCTTGAACATTTTTCCAAATCAGCAATCTTTTTTCAACTGTTGCAAACTTTTTTCAAATCCCGTTATTTTTGTTTTCAAATTCGTGACCTTATTTTCAAAATTGATGAATTTTTTTTAATCCGCGAATGCTTGGCCCGGCCCAGTGGTCACCCAACGGGAGCGATGCGGTCGCCTAGTTGGGCCAAGGCCTAAGGTTATTTTCCTTTTTCTTTTCTTATTAATTTAATTTTCTCCTTTTTGAACTTTTTTCTTTTTGAAACCTGTTTAAGAAATTTAAATACTGTTTGGAATACCTTAAAATGTTCATGTTTGCAAATTTTCTTCTTAAATTTAAAATATATTCAGGAATTTCAAACACTGGCCGCGTTTCTTAAATACTGTTCATGTATCGAAACATGTTCGTATTATTTTTTTTGAAAAAAATCATGTTTTAAATTTTCGTTCAAATTTCAAAAAATGTTTGTTTTTTAATTTTTTCATAAATTCATAAAATATTTGGGATTTCGAAACAATCACATTTGTTATAAAAAAATAAAAAAAATTCAGAAATGATTTCATATATATGTCGTTGTGTTTTCTTATATATTTCGCTCTATACAACACCACAAACAGCATTGAGGTGAAGTGGCTAGTAGCCTGTGCTCTCCTGATTCTCTTTATTTGTACGTCGCTTACATAGAATGTGGTAGAAGGGACATAGCTTAATGGGCCGGCCTAGTTGCTCGCGCTTCTGCATGGAGACACATACATTACATGAACCATGGCTTCCATAGCTAATCTTATGAATTCAAAACATGTGATCATCAGAAATGGAGACTACATTGATCAATACATTGTTTTCCATACGGAAGCAGAGCGTTGCAACAAGATAGTAGCAGCAGTAGTATACTATCCTTGGATGGATGCACTGGAGGTCGGACCATCTTCAAGGAGGGCCAGTTTCGATTCTTGGCAAGCACGGCCTTGCATGTAACAA
>NW_021313134.1:0-1002 GCF_002162155.2 Triticum dicoccoides | reverse complement strand
TACATCTCCCGAATAGTGTCTCTTCATGGTGTCCCTTTGGAAATCAATTCGGATCGAGGAAGTCTTTTCACCTCTCGATTTTGGGAAAGTTTCCAAAATGCTATGGGAACCCGTCTCTCCTTTAGCACCGCTTTCCACCCTCAGTCAAGTGGTCAAGTGGAACGCGTCAATCAGATTCTAGAAGACATGCTTCGAGCCTCTGTTATCTCGTTCGGAATGGACTGGGAGAAGTGCCTTCCATTTGCCGAATTCGCTTACAACAACAGCTATCAATCCAGCTTGGGTAAAGCCCCTTTTGAAGTCCTCTATGGACGGCGATGTCGAACACCCCTTAACTGGTCAGAGACCGGGGAAAGACAATTCTTTGGCCCGGATATGATTCAGGAAGCAGAAGAACAAGTTCGTATCGTTCGTGAAAAGTTGAAAACAGCCCAATCTCGTCAAAAGAGTCAATATGACCGAAAACATAAGGCTATGACTTTCGAGTTTGACGAGAAGGCTTATCTTCGGGTCACCCCTCTGAAGGGAACCCATCGTTTCGGTATCAAAGGTAAATTGGCTCCTCGTTACATTGGACCTTTTCGCATTCTTGCCAAACGAGGAGAAGTTGCCTACCAATTGGAACTACCTCCGCACCTCTCCAGAGTTCACGATGTCTTCCACATTTCTCAACTCAGGCGTTGCTTCTCGGATCCTATCCGTGAAGTGGACCACGAAACGCTTGATCTCCAAGATAATCTTACCTATCGAGAGTACCCCATTCGTATCCTCGATCAAGCCGAACGTACCACGCGACGTCATAATATCAAGTTTCTCAAGGTTCAATGGTCGCACCATTCTGAAGATGAAGCAACCTGGGAAAGGGAGGATCGTCTTCGACTTGAATATCCCGCCTTCTTCCCGGAGGAACCCAAATCTCGGGACGAGATTCTTTTGAGTGGGGGTGAGTTGTCACACCCTAGCTAGTTATGCATTAGAGTGTTGCATCATGTTTACTCATTC
>NW_021313133.1:0-1311 GCF_002162155.2 Triticum dicoccoides | reverse complement strand
ACTAGGTCATATCCCACGAGTTACGCGGGGCGATAGACGACACAGCTAGTGCAAACTAGTGATACCACCACTAACTCAGACCGATCCGTAATAGTCCTCGTAGAAGTCACCTCCATAGCCTGGAAGCTCAACATGTTCATCCGGAAACAGACGGTCTCGCGGAGCTTGTGGACCATAGGGGCTAGGATGAGGCCTTGGACCAACAAACGGTGGCCTGCGGGGACCGCGAGGTGGGGTGATGCCTCCTACATCACGCCAAACCATCACGTCTGGCAGAGCAGATCTCACAGGATAGAGATCGCGCATATCTGAATATCCAGCTTGCACCGCCGGTGCGAACCGAGTCAAAGTGGCCCAGTGGTCAGCACGGGTATTGAAGAGCTCTAACCTTAAGGCCCGATTTTCACGGTCCTTATCCTCGAGCATCTCAGCAGTGGTGCGAGTCCATGAATCCTCCTGAGTGGAGTCAGCATAGATAGCCTGGAGATACCCTTGTGCTCCCGGAAGTGATCCTGGCATATACCGGAAATCAGAGTCCCGAAATAACCCAGATCTGACTCGCATAATGGTCATCATAGAGTAGGCGGCGTCCTGCACAGCCATCTCAATGGTAACCCCGAGTCCATAAGAGCAGTGAAGAGGCTCGGTGGATCCAGGATAAGATGGAAATATCCTGACAGTGCAGAGATACTGGCTTTGATTGAAATCTCGGAATTGCTCTTCGACCGTGTACTCGGGATACCAGCGGTATCCAGCCTCAGTCATTACCCTGACCAACTTAGCAGGTATATCTAGGCATCGAGTCAGGCGAACCACTTGATTGAGGTCGCGAGTGGCCATCTGAAAGCACAATCATAATGCAAAGGCATTAGAATTTCTGGCAAAATTTCGGCAGCATAACAGCTGTAAATGCTCAAAAAGGATTTTGAGACATTTGACAAAGGATTACATATACACTCATCATCATCATAACAAAGTTCTGAAACCATTCTGGCAACATAATGTGGTAGTAGATCTGAACTAGGCTTGTATCCATCAAACTTATAAGGTACTACTGATTAGTAACTCGTGATCCTGATAGAGAGAACAGATCCTAATTCCTTAACCCCCGGTGGAAGAATGGACTGACTCAGATCAGAAAGTCATAAGGTATAAGGAGTAAAAAGAGCCTTACGTTCCATCCCACAAACAATTCCCCTACATATAACTAAAGAATTTCTAGACTCAACATCGACCAGTTTGGCTTGGAGAACCTACAGGCAGTCCGGCTCTGATACCAACGCTGTCAGGACCCCGACTCGATGTCACATC
>NW_021313132.1:0-1349 GCF_002162155.2 Triticum dicoccoides | reverse complement strand
GGGACCCCATTACGGTTAGTAATAGTCCACGAAACGGGTCAGAATTGGCCAAAACTATGAGTGTTGACGACGGACATGCAAACGCACCCTGGGATCGTCAATTGTGAAAATCGCTCCGGGACCCCGAAAAGTAATAGTCCACAAAACGGACCAGAATTGGCCAAAATTGTGAGTGTTGATGACCGACACATAAACGCAACCCGGGGTTCGTCAATCGTGGAAATCACTTCGGAACCCCAAAACTGAGTAACAGTCCAAGAAATGGGCTAGAATCGGCCCAAACTGCGAGTCTCGACGACCAACACATAAGCACATATTGGGGTTCAACAACCATGAAAATCACTTTTGGGACCCCAAAGCGGTGAGTAAAAGTCCGTGAAACGGGCCAGAATCGGCCAAAACTGCGAGTGTTGATGACCGACACATAAGCGCACCTTGGGGTTCAACAACTATGCAAATTGCTTTGGGCCCCCAAAACTTTAAGTAATAGTCCACAAAACGTGTCAGAATAGGCAAAACTTTGAGTGTTGACGACAAACGCGTAAACGCATCCCGGGGATTGTCAATCATGGAAATCGCTCTAGGACCCGAAAACGGTGAGTAATAGTCCATGAAACGGACCAGAATCGGCAACAATTGTGAGTGTTGATGACCAACACGTAAACGCATATCGGATTTCACCAATCGTGCAAATCGCTTCGGGACCCTAAAATGGTGAGTAATAGTCCACGAAACGGGCTAGAATCGGCCAAAACTGCCTTGGGATTCAACAACTATGCAAATCACTCCGTGACCCAGAAACAGTGAGTAATAGTCCACGAAACGGTCAGAATTCGCCAAAACTATGAGTATTGACGCCGGACATGCAAACACACCCTGGGGATCGTCAATCATGAAAATCGCACCGGGGCCCCATAACGGGCCAGAATCGTGAGTAATAGTCCACGAAACGGACCAGAATTAGCCAAAATTATGAGTGTTGATGACCGATACATAAGCACACCTTGGGGTTCGACAACCATGGAAATCGCTTTGGGACCCCAAAATGGTGAGTAATAGTCCACGAAACGGGTCAGACATGACAAAAACCGTGAGTATCGATGACCGACACGTAAACGCACCCCGGGTTTCAACAATTGTCCTTGAAACGGTCCAGAATCGACCAAAACAGCGGTTGTTGATGACCGACATGTAAGCACAGCTTGGGGTTCAACTACCATGGAAATCGCTTTGGGACCCCAAAACCGTGAGTAATAGTGCACGAAACAGGTTAGAATCGACAAAAACCGCGAGTGTTGATAACCGACACGTCAGCGCACCTTGGGGTTCAACAACTATGCAAATCGCTT
>NW_021313131.1:0-2003 GCF_002162155.2 Triticum dicoccoides | reverse complement strand
GGGGGGGGGTGCTGTGGCGCGTTGTGAGAAAGCTCGTTGCCGCCTCTCGGCCTCTATCTGACCGTAGCAAATATATTGAACTCTGGAGCTTGTACAAGTAGTGGCCCATATATAAGTCATTGATGTAGACCTAAAGACGCTGTCCACCGCGATCTATGTAGCAAAATTCCCGCTACAGAGAAGAAAACGATGGAGAGTTAGAACGCCCTAGATCCAACTAGGCGGACTTGGAGAACACAAATCTCACAAGCTGCTAATCGAGGTAAAGATCGGGAGACTTTCATCGGTTGAAATTGGAGTTGTAGTATTGAAACACACAATCACATTGTCTGCTCCGTGGACAACACCACTAAGAAAAACCTCCTAAAGAAAAAGCTAGGTCTGAAACCACACCATCCTCCACACGTTCCCTGATGATACAAAGAGGGATCATCAGATCGAGCAAGAGACTTGGAGACCTTATTCCACTCCAACGACGATGCCCTCATCTCGCCACCGTCATTCGAAGACCAAACCCTATATTCCTATCTCTACTGCCATCAAGCCGAAGAACTGGGATCCTCGTTCCCTCCCATCATTGTTGCAACAAACAAAGGGAGAAGGGGACCCATGCAGGAAACGTGTAGATCGGCCACTGCCTCCGCCCTGCCTAGGTCGCATGAGCGGAGGGAAAGAATGGGCTGACATGAGCTTAAGTGAGTGTAGGGGTGAAGTAGCGGATCCGCGGGCTAATCGGGCCGTGCCTGGCACGATTACAATGGACTGGGCCGTGCTGGGGCATTTGGCTAGCTCTGACTGCCTGGAAGTGGTGAGCAAGATTGACACAGGTGCAGCGACCCGCTATGCACCAATTTTGCATGAAATTTCGGCCAGAAGGAGGGAGTTCAACTATGTCAAGTTCAAGTTTGAGCATAGAGAAAATAATTTTGAAGCACATGCGCTGGCAAAAGCTGCATTTTCGCTTCCAGTAGGTCGTCATATTTGGCTAGGGACACTGCCAGACATTATTTGTATCCCGTTGATTATTACTCCTTAATAAAGTCCCTAGTTACTCGTAAAAAAAAGTCCACCTTTTCTCTCTTCTTCCTTTAGAGTTCCAATCATGGGTATTCTTCTCCTGCCGGCACGGTGGCACCTCCGCCGGCGGCGCCCGACTCGCCAACTCCGCGTCCGTACAACCCAACCCAACGTACCTAGAGTTCATCTGCCGGCCACCCCTATCCCCCTAGGTGGTGCCCCTAAACTATGATCTCCCCATTGTGTCATTGGCCCTGACACCGCACGGCGCGCAGAAGCTCGCCGCCCCAGGCGTGTCAACGCCGTTGATGAGTACACGCGTGCTCCATGGAGGCCGCCACCCCGCCCTCTCCTCTCCAACCCGAGGGCACCTCCAATTTTCAGGTCCAAGTTTTTCTTTTTGCGAGTTTTTCAGGTCCAAGTTGGAGCAGGCAGCGGAAAACTTAGATGCATGTATGTATGGATGTATGTATGTATGTACGTGCGTACGTACGTATGTATGTATCCCAAGATTGAGTTCAAGTTTATTTTCTGGCAAAGCAATCTCAGGCATCGGGTCCTTTTCAGTTAATTTCCATCCTGTTATTTGATTGAGTTCAGAATTTTTACCCGGGCTGTGCTCCTTGGTTGCAGCCCGAGCAAACGACGACGGTGGGGAACCAAACGTTGGCACCCCGCATCAGCTTTGCGCTCAAGTCTTTTTTGCACTCAAGATGTCACACACCATCAGCTTTGCACTCAAGATTCTTTCTTACATACTTCAGATGTGTGACCCTTTTCCACACTGGAACACTGCCCGCACAGGGTACCAGACCCACCAGATTCTTGGAAATTCTCCAAAATAATCATTGCAAACATCAGTCATTTACATTTTTTTGGAAAAGGAGGATGTACCCCAGCCTCTGCGTGATGCATGCAACAATCTTATTAATTATTCACAAAGCCATTACAAGGTAATACATCAGTAAGCCTGAAACAACCGTCAT
>NW_021313130.1:0-2869 GCF_002162155.2 Triticum dicoccoides | reverse complement strand
ATTTGTTTTCAGAGCTAAATCACCGTGAAAGTGAAAAGCACTACAAAATGAACCCTGACAAGGTTGAAACTTGGCAAGGTATCATCATTTCACCCGCATACCATGTGCAAAAAAGTAGAGAGGGTTATGGCAAAAACTGGATAAACTTCGTGTACATACTGGACAATCTCTTACGAAGTATCAGGGTTTCGGACGAAAACTCACCTTTTACACCGTCTATTCAATATTTTAATAACTTAGTACAACTCGGGACTTCTTTTGCGTTCAGATGCACAATTCAAATCCATGTCATCAACTCTCAACCCTTTCTGACATAATTTTCTATTTTCGATGCATTTACTGATTTGTTTTTCGAGCTAAATCACCGTGGAAGTGAAAATCACTACAAAATGAACTCTGAAAAGGTTGAAACTTGGCAAGGTATCATAATTTCACCCGCATAGCATGTGCAAAAAAGTAGAGAGGGTTATGGCAAAAACTGGATGCACTTCGTGTACAAACTGGACAATCTCTTACGAAGTATCAGGGTTTCGGACGAAAACTCATCTTTTACACCGTCTATTCAATATTTTAATAACTTAGTACAACTCGGGACTTCTTTTGCGTTCAGATGCACAATTCAAATCCATGTCATCAACTCTCAACCCTTTCTGACGAAAACTCACCTTTTACACCGGCTATTCAATATTTTAATAACTTAGTACAACTCCAGACTTCTTTTGCGTTCAGATTCACAATTCAAATCCACGTCATCAACTTTCAACCCTTTGTGACATAATTTTCTATATTTGATGCATTTAGTGATTTGTTTTCAGAGCTAAATCACCCTGAAAGTGAAAATCACTACAAAATGAACTTTGAAAAGGTTGAAACATGGCAAGGTATCATCATTTCACCCTCATAACGTGTGCAAAAAAATACAGAGGGTGACGTCAAAAACTGGATGCATTTCGTGTACAAACTGGACCATCTCTTTTGAAGTATCAGGGTTTCGGACGAGAACTCATCTGTTACACCGGCTATTCAATATTTTAATAACTTAGTACAACTTTGGAATTCTTTTGCGTTCAGATGCACAATTCAAATCCACGTCATCAACTTTCAACCCTTTCTGACATAATTTGCTATTTTTGTTGCATTTATTGATTTGTTTTCAGAGCTAAATCACCATGAAAGTGAAAATCACTACAAAATGAACTCTGAAAATGTTGAAACTTGGCAAGGTGTCATCATTTAACCCGCATAGCATGTGCAAAAAAGTAGAGAGGGTTACGGCAAAAACTGGATGCACTTTATGTACAAACTAGACAATCTCTTATGAAGTATCAGCGTTTCGGACGAAAACTCATCTGTTACACCGGCTATTCACTATTTTAATAACTTAATACAACTCCGGACTTTTTTTGCGTTCAGATGCACAATTCAAATCCACGTCATCAACTTTAAACCCTTTCTGACATAATTTGCTGTTTTTGATGCATTTACTGATTTGTTTTCAGAGCTAAATCACCGTGAAAGTGAAAAGCACTACAAAATGAACCCTGACAAAGTTGAAACTTGGCAAGGTATCATCATTTCACCCGCATACCATGTGCAAAAAAGTAGAGAGGGTTAAGGCAAAATCTGGATGCACTTCGTGTACAAACTGGACAATCTCTTACGAAGTTTCAGGATTTCGGACGAAAACTCACCTTTTACACCGACTATTCAATATTTTAATAACTTAGTACAACTCCAGACTTCTTTTGCGTTCATATTGACAATTCAAATCCACGTCATCAACTTTCAACCCTTTGTGACATAATTTTCTATATTTGATTCATTTAGTGATTTGTTTTCAGAGCTAAATCACCCTAAAAGTGAAAATCACTACAAAATGAACTTTGAAAAGGTTGAAACTTGGCAAGATATCATCATTTCACCCTCATAGCATGTGCAAAAAAATAGAGAGGGTTATGGCAAAAACTGGATGCACTTCGTGTACAAACTGGACAATCTCTTACGAAGTATCAGGGTTTCGGACGAAAACTCATCTTTTACACCGGCTATTCAATATTTTAATAACTTAGTACAACTCCAGACTTCTTTTGCGTTCAGATTCACAATTCAAATCCACGTCATCAACTTTCAACCCTTTGTGACATAATTTTCTATATTTGATGCATTTAGTGATTTGTTTTCAGAGCTAAATCACCCTGAAAGTGAAAATCACTACAAAATGAACTTTGAAAAGGTTGAAACATGGCAAGGTATCATCATTTCACCCTCATAACATGTGCAAAAACTGGATGCACTTTATGTACGAACTAGACAATCTCTTATGAAGTATCAGGGTTTCAAACAAAAACTCATCTGTTACACCGGCTATTCAATATTTTAATAACTTAGTACAACTCCGGACTTTTTTGCGTTCAGATGCACAATTCAAATCCACGTCATCAACTTTAAACCCTTTCTGACATAATTTGCTATTTTTGATGCATTTACTGATTTGTTTTCAGAGCTAAATCACCGTGAAAGTGAAAAGCACTACAAAATGAACCCTGACAAGGTTGAAACTTGGCAAGGTATCATCATTTCACCCGCATACCATGTGCAAAAAAGTAGAGAGGGTTATGGCAAAAACTGGATAAACTTCGTGTACATACTGGACAATCTCTTACGAAGTATCAGGGTTTCGGACGAAAACTCACCTTTTACACCGTCTATTCAATATTTTAATAACTTAGTACAACTCGGGACTTCTTTTGCGTTCAGATGCACAATTCAAATCCATGTCATCAACTCTCAACCCTTTCTGACATAATTTTCTATTTTCGATGCATTTACTGATTTGTTTTTCGAGCTAAATCACCGTGGAAGTGAAAAT
>NW_021313129.1:0-1536 GCF_002162155.2 Triticum dicoccoides | reverse complement strand
ATTCTTGTGTGTTTCTATTTGCTGCTAACCATGGTAGGATCACAAGCCGATGAGACTGATTGGGAGAACCTGACGAACAAACAACTACATGATAAATTTCAGCAAATGATGAGTGGACAGGTGCAAGATGTGCTAAACAGATTTGAAGAAGCCATGGAGAAGATAGATGGCATGGAGAAGACGTTCGAAACAAAGCTCGATAACAAGTTTAATGAATTGCTCGCGCGTCTTCCACCACCACCACCCGCTGCACCTAATGTACCTCTCCAACAACAACAACAACGCATCCTTCCGAATCAGTATGGACGAGCGAAGCGTGTTCCTATTGAGGATGGCCAAACTTCTGGTGCTGCTGTTCATGTTGTTGATGCTTCCTTGGCTCCTGCTATTGCTGCTGCTGGTACCCAGGAGGATGATGAGTATGCGGGCGATTATGAGGATGAGGTTGATCAAAATCAGCACTACGTGCAGCCACCTGCACCACCACCAGCAGGTCGACCTCAGGAATATATTCGTAATGGTAGGCCTGCACCTCCACCTCAGGTACGAGATGATGTCCATATTCCTAAACTGAAATTGAATATTCCACCATTTGAGGGTAGATATGTTCCTGATATATATCTTACTTGGGAGTTAGAAACTGAACAACGTTTTACATGTTTACAATATCCCGAGGAGAGACGGGTTGCTGCTGCTGTTTGTGCTTTCACTAGTTTTGCATGTGTATGGTGGTCTGAACATTGTAGATTATATCCTATTCCAACTACTTGGGCTGCTTTGAAAACTGCTATGCGTACTCATTGGGTTCCACCATATTATCAACGTGAATTGCTTCAAAAATTATAGCGCTTAAGACAAGGAAAAAATTCTGTAGAAGAATATTATCAGGAATTACAAACTGGCATGATTAGATGTGGTATTGTCGAGGAGAATGAAGCTATGCTTGCATGTTTTCTGGGTGGATTAAATAGAGAGAATCAGACCATTCTAGACTATAAGGAGTATACTAATATCACTCGTTTATTCCATCTTGCTTGTAAAGCTGAACGTGAAGTACAGGATCGACAAGCATTGACGCAAACTAACTTTTCTGCAGGCCGACCTTCATCATGGACACCGCGTGCATCTTCTACTTCAACTGCACCAGCACCTCAATCAGGTGCCTCCTCTAGTCGTGATACAAGAAAACAGGCACAACCACCATTATCTGCCAAGAGCGCACCTGCTGGGCCTGCACAGAGTTCTTCTTCTTCCATGGCATCAACAGGGCACACAAGTGATATTATTTGTCGTCGTTGTAAGGGAGGAGGTCATTATGCGAGAGAATGCAAATCTCCGCGTGTGATGATTGCTACCGCGGATGGTGGATATGAGTCCGCTAGTGACTATGATGAGGAGACTTTGGCTCTTATTACACGTGAAGAACATGGTGGAGATGATTCTGATCATGAGACGCAATACATGGCTCCTGAAGACGCTGACAGGTATGAATGTTTAGTTGCTCAACGTGTTTTGAGTGTGCAGGTCACACAAGCT
>NW_021313128.1:0-1732 GCF_002162155.2 Triticum dicoccoides | reverse complement strand
GAACGTGATCACCGATTATTTCCCGGTTAACGACGTCTGTTCGTATAACCGTTCTTCTTTTTCTTCTCATCGGATTTATTCCGCGATCGCGATCTCAGATCCGATCTTCGTTCTAGTTTATCTTCTCGCTCGTTTATCGGAATCAGGTGATTCAAGCGCCTGGAGTTTCATCTCGAAACCGCCGTTTCGTCTAATCAACTTGAACAAGCTTTTGCTACAGTAAAATTTTGACCTAGATTCAACTTGCTAGAACCGAGTTGTTTTCTTCCGCCGTTTGTTTTTTGTCGTTTGTTCGGCTCGTTCTTTCTTTGCAACCGGAGTTCTTAAGTTGAACTTTCTGGTTCGTTCTCTTGTTTGATTTTTCCCTGTGCATTAGATGAGTACTTATTGTGTGGTTACTATTGCTTGCCTACGATAGATTGACCGGAGTATGACGATTAGATCTATCAAGAGTTTTGAGTGCGAATCATCTTCATCAACATTGCAGGCAAGTAACACTTTGATCATACCTTTTCTACAACCCATGTTTTATTGCATTAGATCAAACCCTCAAACACTTGCATTGTTAGGATCTAATTAAATTGTGGGATGGGAAGTAGAAGAGGTAGTACCTATTACCTGTTGCTTATGAAACCTTGGGAGTTACTTCTACGTTTGCTTATTATGCTATGCTATGCTAGTAGACGTGGATTGGGTGAGTGATATCCATGACAGATGTGAGATTGATAATTTTAATGGTTTATCTAAGGTGGCAACTTAAACACACATCTGGGTGGATTGAGGCACCTGATGTCTATCAGGACTTGCCTGTTTTTATTTTGGACCGCCACCCAGGCTCAAAGGGATCATAAGATTTTTCATGCTAGAAACTTCCGTGTGCAGCCACATGCTACTATGGGCTCTAGCATAGTTGACTAAGTTGTGCGAACTCTTACGGGGTAGACTAGCAGATGTAGGGGATGTAGGTGTACCGGTTTACCCCACATGTAAGGTGCTAGCGCTTCTGAAAGACTATGTCTCGGTCATCCGCCTTCTCAAACACCCTGTAGTGCGAGAAACCAAACGGAGGCGATCGAGTCATGTGGGGAAAAGTGCGCAACCTCTGCAGAGTAACAAACTAATCATGATTAGCCGTGTCCCCGGTTATGGACATTTTGAGTATCTAGTACTTGAATATCTTTGTGAATCTCAACATGTTACCTCTAATAAAAGCTATTGGGTTTTTAATGAGTACCTTTAAATTGGGATTGAGGATGCTGTCAACCATTCTCAATGTTTAACAACCACCATGATAGTTAAACAAAATTATTCCTTTGATGTAGGGAAAAACTGGCTTTTCGCAAAAACTGTAACCATAGAGCTTTCCACCAGCCATATATGCGTGTAGTATAGCCTATTCTTTCATTACTCTCTATGTGTTACATTGCCAGCATATTCCATGTGCTGACCCGTTTTCGGGCTGCAACTTTTCATGTTGCAGACTTTTCAGACGACGAGTAAGTGGTACGTTAGGGTTACGATTTCCTATACTCAACTTTGCCGTTGGTGTTGATGGGAATCCGCAACCTTGTTGCTTCCGCTATATTTTGGATTGAGGTAATAGTTTTTACGTTACTTTATACATGTGATTTACCTCTGTTATAAATCCTTCGAGTACTGTGTGTGTCAGCATACCGATCCAGGGATGACACGAAAGCACAGAGACTTGATCCATTCGGGTCGGGTCGCTACA
>NW_021313127.1:0-2519 GCF_002162155.2 Triticum dicoccoides | reverse complement strand
AGAAGTAAAAAAATACTTCCGCACCTACTTCCGTGCGTGCCAGCATTCTGGGCTAGAGGCCACGGTACTACCGCTCGAGAGGAGCGGTACTGCCGCACAACGCGGTACTACTGCTTCCCTTGGTGGTACTACCGTGGACAGCTGCGGTACTACTGCTCCCTTGAGCAGTACTACCGCACGCCACAGAAACTATAGCACTTGGAGGCCTTCGTCTTCGCATAGAAAAGGGTAAACGACCGGTGCTCCAATGTAGCGAAGGAAAAGTGGTGCAAAGAAACAGATGTGTACGTGTTGATTCCACCCTAACCTTTCTTAAGTGGACCCCCTCTTAATAGTATGGCTTTCTACGACTCAAATCCACCGAAAGGAAACGTAGAAAACCGCCATCTTCGATAGGCTCCGAGGGGCGCCGAATCGTCTTGTGCCTAGACATGAGATCTCTGAAAAGCTCAATGCACACGATTAGTCTGCAAATGCATTCTCATCAATCACCAAAACTACATAGGGAGAAATATGCCCTTACATGGAGGAGTACTATCGTAGCTCCGAAGACCCAAAGGGGAAGGGCCCGACGAGAAAGTGGTGAACTCCAACGCCACCTATTTATGTTGTAGTCATACCATAGCTACGTTTTAAGTCGTAGTTCGTCATAGATCCTAGTTAGTTGATCCATGTTTTGTGAACTTGTTATGTTTTATTTCCGGTTGCACGATGAACTTGCTATGTCTGATGATATGTTGTGTGTTAAATCTTGGTACGTTAAACGTTGCACGGGATGTATGAATTTGATTTTTTGAGGGTTTGGATATGAGGAGGGTGGCTGTAGACGCGGATAAATGACGGATGACTGGCACTATCCACAGACATAGAGGGGCTCATATTACGCAAGTCCGGTTGTAAATGCTCCAATACTCTAAGGAGTCGCGTGGAAAACTCTCCCCTTTGATACAACTTTTGGATTTCACATATTGTCTATTTAGATCTTCTCTCTATTGAATAAATTTAGATACTCCATCCGTTTCAAAATACTAAGTTATAGGTTTAGTCCTAAGTCAAACTTGTTTATGTTTGACCAAGTCTATAGAAGAACCCCTCCATCAAATCCCTGCAAGGAAAATTAATGGGAAAAGTTAAGGGAAAATGGAACAAACCAGGATCATTATAAATAGGAAATAGGAAACCCTGTATAAACCAACAAAACCCACCCTAAATTCCAAAGGAAAAGTTAATCACACACCATACAACATCTTCAACTGTGATCCGCAAAAGGGAAAAGATACAGTCGAACAATGTCACCGAACAATGTCGCCGAGCATAGTACACCCTAAAAAAGAGAGGACGACAGAGAACTAACCACCGGGAGGGGCCCGACGACAACAACCATAATGGTAACAGAGAGACGCGGTACAATGGAGGCAACACGAGAAGGAGGAGCAACAAGACGCACAACGAGTCATTCCCTTCGATGACGGCACACCACGTGTCGAACGAACACATGTCAAGGTGTGACGTCGTGCCACTTATACTGAGAAGCGATGCGGTAACCCAGCGAGTATCCTTAGGTCATTTCTAACAGATCCCCTAAAAGTTAAGTGAGGATCCGGCGAAGCAAAGTTAGTGGAGGATAAATTTACTCCACTAACGGTGGCCGCACCTAGCCAATCCCCTATACTTAGTGGAGTAAAAACAAAATTGTGTAGATTTTGTGTCTTAGCCGCATGAACTTCAAACAGTTCACAATATAAAAACATTCAAATTAAAACATGCATAACATAACTATTATAACATATAGTTTCATCATCACGAATTTCAATTAAAAACATGCAAAGTTCACCCAAAAGGCATCACTTCAAACACAATATTTGATCCAAAATCACGACAAACATAGTATGTATATGTTGTGGATTGATCCAACCAATGGCATGCACGAACTCAAACAAGGTGCTCGGCAAAGAAAACATCACCACCACCACCCCCTCGGCCACCACCGTCACCCCCTTGGCCGCCACCATCACCACCATCACCCCCTCAGCCACCACCATCACCACCACCACCACCCTCTCGGCCACCACCATCACCACCACCAACACCATCACCACCACAATCCCCTCAGCCACCACCAACATTCTGAAGAGAGGCTTCCAAGACCTCTCCACCAGTCCCAATACTATCTTGCGGTTTCATCCATTGTGTTTGGATTCACAAACATGATAGCACGTTCTTTGGACTTCTTGGCATCATGAATCCTCTTCTCCTCAAGTGCAAGCCTACGCTCCTCCGCCATCACCTTCCTCTCTTCGGCCGCCAACTTGGCCTTCCGCTTCTCATCCTCCAACATCTTTAGCTCATTCCACCTCGCCGTCTTCTCTTCTTAGCGTTCGGCCGCCAACACCTTCTTGGTCTCAGTCGTGGCCACAAGTTTTTCTTTGTAAGTGCCACCGAACGCATTTCTCTTCTTTCTTTCTTTCTTTTGCAATCTTGTTACCTTTCATTTTATTGTTGGCAGCTTCGTCAACCTC
>NW_021313126.1:0-1015 GCF_002162155.2 Triticum dicoccoides | reverse complement strand
GATACTCCGAAAGAGTTTGTCCAGTTTGTACACGAAGTGTGTCCAGTTTTTGCCGTGACCCTCTCTACTCTTTAGCACATGCTATGCGAGTGAAATGATGATACCATGCCAAGTCTCAACATTTTCAGAGTTCATTTTGTAGTGATTTTCAATTTCATGGTCATTTAGTTCTATAAACAATTAGGTAAATGACCGAAAAACAACAAATGATGTCAGAACATGTTGGAAATTGATGACGTCGCTTTGAATGCTGCATACTGAACACAAAAGAAGTCCGGAGTTCAAATAAGTTTAAAAACATTGAAGTGCCCGTGTAACAGATGAGTTCTCGTCCGAAACCCTGATACTCCGAAAGAGATTGTCCAGTTTGTACACGAAGTGCGTCCATTTTTTGCCGTGACCCCCTCTACTCTTTAGCACATGCTATGCGATTGAAATGATGATACCATGCCAAGTCTCAACATTTTCAGAGTTCATTTTGTAGTGATTTTCATTTTCACGGTCATTTAGCTCTCTAAACAATTAGGTAAATCACCGAAAAACAACAAATGATGTCAGAACATGTTGGAAATTGATGACGTCGCTTTGAATGCTGCATACTGAACACAAAAGAAGTCCGGAGCTCAAATAAATTTAAAAAACATTGAAGTGCCCGTGTAACAGATGAGTTCTTGTCCGAAACCCTGATACTCCGAAAGAGTTTGTCCAGTTTGTACACGTAGTGCGTCCAGTTTTTGCCGTGATCCTCTCTACTCTTTAGCACATGCTATGCGGGTGAAATGATGATACCATGCCAATTTTCAACATTTTCAAAGTTCATTTCGTAGTGATTTTCAATTTCACGGTCATTTAGCTCTCTAAACAATTAGGTAAATGACCAAAAAACAACAAATGATGTCAGAACATGTTGGAAATTGATGACGTCCCTTTGAATGCTGCATACTGAACACAAAACAAGTCCGGAGTTCAAATAAGTTTAAAAAACATTGAAGTGCCCGTGTAACAGATGAGTTCT
>NW_021313125.1:0-1196 GCF_002162155.2 Triticum dicoccoides | reverse complement strand
ATAAGATAGTGATTGACAGAATTCTCTAGTCACCATCACCAAGTTAGTAGAACTTCGTGATGAACTATGATATGCAAGGGATAACGGAAACAATTCCCAAGCTCTTCGTAATGCGGAAATTGACGAAGGTAGAAATCGAGAAAAACATCAAGTGTTGATGGTAGACAAGACCACTAGTTTCAAGAAAAGGGCAGAGGGAAGAAGGGGAACTTCAAATAGAATGGCAAGCAAGTTGCTGCTCAAGTGAAGAAGCCCAAGTCTGGTCCTAAGCCTGAGACTAAGTGTTTCTACTGCAAAGGGACTGGTCACTGGAAGCGGAACTACCCCAAGTGATTGGCAGATAAGAAGGATGGCAAAGTGAACATAAGTATATTTTATATACATGTTATTGATGTGTACTTTACTAGTGTTTATGGCAACCCCTCAGTATTTGATACTAGTTCAGTTGCTAAGATTAATAACTCGAAACGGGAGTTGCAGAATAAACAGAGACTAGTTAAGGGTGAAGTGACGATGTGTGTTGGAAGTGGTTCCAAGATTGATATGATCATCATCGCACACTCCCTATACTTTCGGGATTAGTGTTGAACCTGAATAAGTGTTATTTGGTGTTTGCGTTGAGCATGAATATGATTTGATCATGTTTATTGTAATACGGTTATTCATTTAAGTAAGAGAATAAATTGTTGTTCTGTTTACATGAATAAAACCTTATATGGTTACACACCCAATAGTTCGTTGGATCTCGATCGTAGTGATACACATAATCATAATATTGAAACCAAAAGATGCAAAGTTAATAATGATAGTGCAACTTATTTGTAGCACTGCCGTTTAGGTCATATTGGTGTAAAGCGCATGAAGAAACTCCATGCTGATGGGATTTTGGAATCACTTGATTATGAATCACTTGATGCTTGCGAACCATGCCTTTTGGGCAAGATGACTAAAACGCCGTTCTCCGGAACAATGAAGCAAGCAACAGATTTGTTGGAGATCATACATACTGATGTATGTGGTCCGGTGAATATTAAAGCTTGCAGCAGGTATCATTATTTTCTGACCTTCACAGATGATTTGAGCAGATATGGGGATATCTACTTGATGAAACATAAGTTTGAAACATTTGAACAGTTCAAAGAATTTCAGAGTGAAGTGGAAAATCATCGTGACAAGAAAATAAAGTTTCTACGATC
>NW_021313124.1:0-966 GCF_002162155.2 Triticum dicoccoides | reverse complement strand
AGTGTCAAAAAGAACTTTTGCAGGAATATCATTAACAGGAAGGTTACCCATGATCACATCTGAAGAATCCTCTGCCTGAGCTGCATTCACCATATTGACCTTGGCGTGCTTGGGATTGTGCTTGACCACAGCTGTACTTGCCGATCTGACAGGAGGAGGAGGAGGAAGACGCCTCTGGTTGGTACACTTGTTGGCATAGTGACCCTTCTGTTGGCACTTGTTGCACGTGACCTCTGAAAGCGGACGGTGATACGGAGCACTCGGTCTTGGAGCTTGAGACGAAGCCTTGTTCTGAAAGCCTGGGTTGGGTGGGTGGGAGAAGATAAATATAACTTAGCGCCGGAGACGGCAAGAGTTGGATACAAATATGGAAAGTATATCTGGGGCGTTACAACACTCCACCACTACGAAAAGATCTCGTCCCGAGATCTAGGACTAAAAGAACTCCGGGTACTCAGAACGGAGGTGATCCTCGCGTTCCCAGGTAGCTTCACGGTCGGAATGGTGTGACCACTTGACTTTGAGAAATTTGATTGACTTGTTGCGAGTCTTGCGTTCAGTCTCTTCGAGAATAGCAACTGGGTGCTCACGATAGGAGAGATCTTCTTGGAGCTCAATGTCCTCGAAGTTGACGGTGCGGTCAGGAGTCTTGAAGCACTTTCGAAGCTGAGAGACATGGAACACATCATGAACATTTGCAAAGTTTGAAGGAAGCTCGAGTTGATAGGCGAGGTCGCCTCTCTTGCTGACAATCTTGAAAGGTCCCACGTATCTAGGGGCAAGCTTCCCTTTGATACTGAAGCGACGAGTACCTTTCATGGGAGAGACGCGGAGGTAAACATGATCTCCGATCTCGAAAGCTAATTCACGGTGCTTACTATCATAGTAGCACTTCTGGCGGGACTGGGCTGCTTTGAGGTTATCACGAATGACTTTGCACATTTCTTCTGCTTCTGTGATTAAGTC
>NW_021313123.1:0-908 GCF_002162155.2 Triticum dicoccoides | reverse complement strand
TCAACCCATTTAGCATGTCTACGATTCAGTTTAGCTTGACTTTTAATATGTTTCAAAGATTCATGATCAGAATGTATAACAAATTCTTTGGGCCATAAATAATGTTGCCATGTTTCTAAAGTCCGAACAAGAGCATATAATTCTTTATCATAAGTAGAATAATTCAGACTAGGCCCACTCAATTTTTTAGAAAAGTATGCAACAGGTTTGCCATCTTGTAATAACACACCTCCTAATCCAATTCCACTAGCATCACATTCAAGCTCAAAAGTCTTATTAAAATCAGGAAGTTGGAGTAAAGGAGCATGTGTCAACTTATCTTTCAATACCGTGAAGGCTTCTTCCTGTGCGGTACCCCAAAGAAAAGGCACATCTTTCTTTGTAAGTTCATTGAGAGGTGCAGCAATGGTGCTGAAATCTCTCACAAAACGCCTATAGAATCCAGCGAGGCCAAGAAAACTCCTCACTTGTGTGACCGTTTTGGGTTGCGGCCAACTCTCAATAGCTTCAATCTTGGCTTTATCAACTTCAATTCCCTGTGGAGTAACAACATAGCCAAGGAAAGATACTCGGTCGGTGCAAAAGGTGCACTTCCCAAGGTTACCAAACAAACGTGCATCACGTAGAGCAATAAAAACAACACGTAAATGTTCCAAATGTTCTTCCAAAGATCTGCTATAAATCAATATGTCATCAAAGTAAACTACCACAAATCGTCCAATGAAAGCACGTAAAACTTCGTTCATTAATCTCATGAAAGTACTAGGTGCATTAGTTAACCCAAAAGGCATGACTAACCACTCATATAATCCAAACTTAGTTTTGAATGCTGTTTTCCATTCATCTCCCAATTTCATACGAATTTGATGGTATCCACTATGTAAATCAACTTTGGAGAATATTGTAGA
>NW_021313122.1:0-903 GCF_002162155.2 Triticum dicoccoides | reverse complement strand
GGTGGGGAGCACGATGGTGTGCTTGGTTGGGCGCTACGGCGACCGTGGCCACGACGGCGACATCGCCGGCGGCGTGGAGCTCTCGGCCGAGGTGGGGCTAGGGCCTAGAAGTCGAAAGAGACCAGGGAAGAAGGGGGAAACGATCCGGGGGCTCACCGCGGAGCTGCAGGGATGGTTAGCGGGCTCGGGGACGCGCTGGTGACGGTGAATTCGACGGCGACGACGGTCGGAGCCCGAAGAGGGGAACGGCGACGTGGCGGCGATGCAGGGCTTCCGGGGACCCGTGGAGCGGTTGGGAGGAAGAGGGAGTCGAGGCGGAGCTTCTGAGCTAGTCGGGGGAGCGAGGGGTGGCCGGAGACGATGGCTATGGCGAACGGCGGCGACGGTGGTGTTCGGCCGTGAGAGAGAGAGAGCGAGGGAGAGGAGAGGAGAGCCGGGGGAGAGTGAGAGAGAGCAGGGGGAGAGGCGTGGAGTCGTCCAGGGCGTCGAGCGAGGAGGGGAGGGCAGGCAAGCAGGCGAGCAGGTGGCGTGGCGCGGTGGCGCGCGCGCGCCGGCCACACTCCCCTCCCTCTGTCGGGACGAAGACGACAGAGGAGGGAGGTGGGCTGGGCCGGCTGCTGGCTGGGCCAGCCAGCTGGCTGGGCCGCACAGGGAGGAGCCCAGGTAAGCTTCTCCCTTTATATATTTTTCTGTTTTCTGTTTTTCTAATACTTCTGCAACTTTGTTGAATTAAATAAAATACCTAGGCTAGTTCAAAAATCACCAAACTATTCCTGGCCCATAGTTGGATTATTTCCAACATGAAACATTTTAGTTTGGAGATATTTGAGCATTTAAATATTTTATATTATTTTAAATGCCCAAATTCAAATATTTATGAATTAATTCAAAAACCCTAAGATG
>NW_021313121.1:0-1442 GCF_002162155.2 Triticum dicoccoides | reverse complement strand
AATGGTATCAAGCACTACCAAATTATCAGTGGGTATACAGTTCTGCAACTTACAAAAATAAGCATGTGCGTGTGCTTCAAATATCGGAGAGGAGCAAGTTTTTTTTTTGAAAAGTGGGGACTCCCCGGCCTCTGCATCAGAACGATGCATACGGCCACATTTATAAATAAAATAGGTTCAACAAGGTCTCAAAGTCTGGAAATGAAAATAAAGGCTAACTCACAGAGAGCCTCAACGCCAAAGACAAAAAGGTCATAGAGCCACAACCGGCTGGCAAAATAAAGATAGGAAAACTAATCGCCTATCCTATTACATGACCGACATCCAAACCGGTTGAAGATATCTCACGCTACCATCTCCCACCGGACAGATCCAGTAACCAGACGCTCCCTGGCCTTCGTCGGAGTGAGTAAGGACCACATACGGATCAGCACCGTAGTTCGGAATAAAACCTGCAAAAAAATGAATAGTTGTTGTTCTATTAAAAGCCAAATCATTTCTGCAGTTCCAAATTGCACATAACAAGGCACATACTTCTACACGAATGTGTCTAGCTGTATCGGACTCTATCCCAACAAGCCACGTTCCAAATAACGTACCGACCGAATTCGGAGGAGTAATGTTAAAAGCAATTTGCACAGTGCGCCACAAAACTCTCGCCAACGGGCACTCAAAGAATAGGTGCTTAATGGTCTCGTCCCGGTCACAGAAACTACACCTAGTAGATCATGTTCAATTGCGCTTAACCAAGTTGTCCTTTGTTAAAATGACTTATTTATGTACAAACCACATAAACACTTTAATCTTCAAAGGAACTTTTACTTTCCAAACATGTTTGAAACTAGGAATGTCACTAGAGTTAATGACATCGATATACATCGACTTAACCGTAAATTCTCCAGACCTAGTAAGTTTCCAACACAACTGATCGGGCTGATGAGCTAACTAAACCTCCATCAGTCTACTCACCAAATGAAGCCATGCTTCCCACCTATCACCAACAAGCACCCTCCAAAACTGGATATTAAGGGGAATGGACTGCATAATCGTTGCAACTAGCGCATCACGTTACTACTAGGGAAAACCTTATACACAAAATCTTATCAGTAGCGCATGTTAAAATGAGGCGCTACTGCTAATTAGCAGTAGCGCATGTTAAAATGAGGCGCTACTGCTAATTAGCAGTAGCGCGTCTGCCAAAACCGCGCTATTGTTACCCTTTAGCAGTAGCGCGGCAGGAACAGAACGCGCTACTACTATAATTGCCACACCGTTCCCGACGTGCTAGGTATACTAGTAGCGCCCTTCCAGAAACGGCGCTACTACTACGAATTTTATCAGCAGCGCGTTTTTCCTCCCCACGCTACTGTTAAAACTATTTTCACCTAACCCCCCCCCCCACCCCCGCGCGCGCGGCCTGATTCCCTCTCCTCTGCTTCCTC
>NW_021313120.1:0-984 GCF_002162155.2 Triticum dicoccoides | reverse complement strand
CCATGTTTAATGTGTGCCTCTTATGAACTTAAGCCCTACATGAGTTTTGAAGTATGCCATGCCATATTTACAGGGGTGTATGCCATGTATTTTTGTGATCTCTGTGGTGACTAGCACAAGCATGCAAAGTAGCTCTCGTAATGTTGCTGATTTCAGGGCTTAGAAATCTTCTAAGTCATTTTCCTGACTATATTTTTATGTCATGTATTCATGTTGCTACAAAGTGATCCATGCCTCTTTTGGGCATGATCAGTAAGGATGTTTTGTAGATATTGTTGTGCTCTATCCATCCATGTCTTTGTTTGCAATTATGGAGCACAGTAGCTTGACTCAATCGAGCTCTACTTTTGCTATAAAATGTTCCTGGCAGAATGTTTACGTGTTAAGCATTTTTGCCGAGGTTGTTCTAGTTTGTCCTTGCATGTTATGAGGTTGTTCTTGCCATGTTTAGCTTCTATGCCATGTCTACTTGCTGGGTGTATGCTTAGTTTTTCATGCAATGCCCTATGGTGAGTGCATCGATCTCGTAAACATGCATACTTAATATCTGTTTTGCCATGTTCCAGTTTTCTACTAAGTCTGAATCTTGTTAACGATAATTGCTATGTTCAAATGGTTGCCATTGTATTTTCTGATCCCTTTTGGCTTATGGTCAGTAAGGGACTTTTGTTGTATGATTTGAGTAGCTTCGTGTCATGCCTTGCTTTGCCATGTTATGTTCCTATAGCATGTTTTTATCTTGCTCTAAACATTGCTTCCTGATGTTAAATTCCTGACAAGTTGTTTATTTCACTAAGTCTGTAACCCGATATCTTTTGCAATTTTGCCATGCTTGTTTGAACTGCTATTAAGTGAATTAGCCGTAGCTCAGTGTTCATCTTTTTTCAAGCATCTTGAGTGGATCACTGCCATGTATTTTGTTGCTATGTTAGAATGCAGTAGCTTGTTGTTCTTGATGCATTTAGATGGCCTCGTGCTGTTAAT
>NW_021313119.1:0-1229 GCF_002162155.2 Triticum dicoccoides | reverse complement strand
GGAGTGACAAATCCTAATCTCGAAATACGCCAACCCAACATCGACCATTGGAGACACCTGTAGTACTCCTTTATAATCACCCATTTACGTTGTGACGTTTGGTAGTACCCAAAGTGTTCCTCCGGTAAACGGGAGTTGCATAATCTCATAGTCGTAGGAACATGTATAAGTCATGAAGAAAGCAATAGCAACATACTAAACGATCAGGTGCTAAGCTAATGGAATGGGTCATGTCAATCAAATCATTCTACTAATGATGTGACCTCGTTAATCAAATAACAACTCATTGTTCATGGTTAGGAAACATAACCATCTTTGATTAACGAGCTAGTCAAGTAGAGGCATACTAGTGACACTCTGTTTGTCTATGTATTCACACATGTATTATGTTTCCGGAAAATACAATTCTAGCATGAATAATAAACATTTATCATGATTATAAGGAAATAAATAATAACTTTATTATTGCCTCTAGGGCATATTTCCTTCAGTCTCCCACTTGCACTAGAGTCAATAATCTAGATTACACTGTAATGAATCTAACACCCATGGAGCTTTGGTGCTGATCATGTTTTGCTCGTGGAAGAGGCTTAGTCAACGGGTCTGCAATATTCAGATCCGTATGTATCTTGCAAATCTCTATGTCTCCCACCTGGACTAGATCCCGGATGGAGTTGAAGCGACTCTTGATGTGTTTGGTCCTTTTGTGAAATCTGGATTCCTTTGCCAAGGCAATTGCACCAGTATTGTCACAAAAGATTTTCATTGGACCCGGTGCACTAGGTATGACACCTAGATCGGATATGAACTCCTTCATCCAGACTCCTTCATTTGCTGCTTCCGAAGCAGCTATGTATTCCGCTTCACATGTAGATCCCGCTACGACGCTTTGTTTAGAACTGCACCAACTGACAGCTCCACCGTTTAATGTAAACACGTATCCGGTTTGCGATTTAGAATCGTCCGGATCAGTGTCAAAGCTTGCATCAACGTAACCTTTTACGATGAGCTCTTTGTCACTTCCATATACGAGAAACATATCCTTAGTCCTTTTCAGGTATTTCAGGATGTTCTTGACCGCTGTCCAGTGATCCATTCCTGGATTACTTTGGTACCTCCCTGCTAAACTTATAGCAAGGCACACATCAGGTCTGGTACACAGCATTGCATACATGATAGAGCCTATGGCTGATGCATAGGGAACATCTTTCATATTCTCTCTATCTTCT
>NW_021313118.1:0-1024 GCF_002162155.2 Triticum dicoccoides | reverse complement strand
TGGAACCCGAATAGGCGATAAACCTGGACTAGAGACTTGAGTGTTTAGGTAGGTCGTGGTCTACACCCACGTCGGCTTTCGCTTGAAGTCTGCCGAGCACATGTCGTGTGCAGACGCTAAGTGGTGGAAACATGTATGAAGAAGTACACCCCTGCAGGGTTAACATCATCTATTCGAATAGCCGTGTCCGCGGTAAAGGACTTCTGGGTTGCTTATATCAGTTCATAGACAAGTGAAAGTGGATACTTTAAAATGCGCAAGATAAGCGTGAGTGCTATGGATGGCGTTCTCGTAGGGAGACGGGAGCGGATCCATAGTGGTGTATTGATATGGTGAATATGTGGACTCGTGTGCGCCACCTCAAAAGAGTCGCTTGCAGTCGTAGTTTAGGATAGCCACCGAGTCAAAGCTGGCTTGCTGCAGTTAAACCCCACCATCCCTTTGTTAAAAATGATGCATATGTAGTTAGTTCTGATGTAAGTCTTGCTGGGTACATTTGTACTCACGTTTGCCTATTTTATGTTTTTGCAGAGAGACTTCAGTCTCACTAGTAGTTCCACGTGGACTTCGATGTTTAGCTTGTTACCTCAGCTACGATCTTGTGCCCTCGGCAGGATCTGATAGATAGTCAGGCTTCTCGGCCTTTTTCATTTATAGATGTCTGTACCCAGACATGATAGCTTCCGCTTGTGCTTTGACTTGTATGCTCTGATTGTTAGGTCGTGAGACCCATGTTTGTAATATCTCGCTCCTCGGAGCCTATTGATTAAAATACTTGAGTTGTAGAGTCATGTTGTGATGCCATGTTGTATTTGCACATATCGAGCATATTGTGTGTATGTTATTGAAATGCTTGGTATGTGTGGGATCTGACAACCTAGTTGTTTATCCTTGGTAGCCTCTCTTACCGGGAAATGTCTCCTAGTGTTTCCACCGAGCCATGGTAGCTTGCTACTGCTCCGGGACACTTAGGCTGGCCGGCATGTGTCCTTCTTCGTTCCTGTGTCTGTCCCTTCGGGGAAAT
>NW_021313117.1:16289-16825 GCF_002162155.2 Triticum dicoccoides | reverse complement strand
AGCACGTGACACCACTGCCACCCTGTCTTAGCGTAAGGCGAGTCGAGGCGGACGTCGTCGCGGTAGCGACGACAGACGCCGAGACGAGCACGTGACACCATTCCCACCCTGTCTTAGCGTAACGCGAGTCGAGGCGGACGTCCTCGCGGTAGCGACGACGGACGCCGAGACGAGCACGTGACACCATTCCCACCCTGTCTTAGCGTAACGCGAGTCGAGGCGGACGTCGTCACGGTAGCGACGATGGATGCCGAGACGAGCACGTGACACCACTGCCACCCTGTCTTAGGGTAACGCGAGTCGAGGCGGACGTTGTTGCGGTAGCAACGACGGATGCCGAGACGAGCACGTGACACCACTCCCATCCTGTCTTAGGGTAACGCGAGTCGAGGCGGACGTCGTTGCGGTAGCGACGACGGATGCCGAGACGAGAACGTGACACCACTCCCATCCTGTCTTAGCGTAACGCGAGTCGAGGCGGACGTCGTCGCGGTAGCGACGACGGACGCCGAGACGAGCACGTGACACCACTGGCA
>NW_021313117.1:14558-15323 GCF_002162155.2 Triticum dicoccoides | reverse complement strand
CGTAACGGAGTCGAGGCGGACGTCGTCGCGGTAGCGACGACGGACGCCGAGACGAGCACGTGACACCACTGCCACCCTGTCTTAGCGTAAGGCGAGTCCAGGCGGACGTCGTCGCGGTAGCGACGACAGACGCCGAGACGAGCACGTGACACCATTCCCACCCTGTCTTAGCGTAACGCGAGTCGAGGCGGACGTCCTCGCGGTAGCGACGACGGACGCCGAGACGAGCACGTGACACCATTCCCACCCTGTCTTAGCGTAACGCGAGTCAAGGCGGACGTCGTCGCGGTAGCGATGATGGATGCCGAGACGAGCACGTGACACCACATCCACCCTGTCTTAGGGTAACGCGAGTCGAGGCGGACGTTGTTGCGGTAGCAACGACGGATGCCGAGACGAGCACATGACACCACTCCCATCCTGTCTTAGGGTAACGCGAGTCGAGGCGGACGTCGTTGCGGTAGCGACGACGGATGCTGAGACGAGAACGTGACACCACTCCCATCCTGTCTTAGCGTAACACGAGTCGAGGCGGACGTCGTCGCGGTAGCGACGACGGACGCCGAGACGAGCACGTGACACCACTGGCACACTGTCTTAGCCTAACGCGAGTCGAGGCGGACGTCGTCGCGGTAGCGACGATGGATGCCGAGACGAGCACGTGACACCATTCCCACCCTGTCTTAGCGTAACGCGAGTCGAGGCGGACGTCGTCGCGGTAGTGACGACGGACGCCGAGACGAGCACGTGACACCATTCCCATCC
>NW_021313117.1:13115-13795 GCF_002162155.2 Triticum dicoccoides | reverse complement strand
CGGACGCCGAGACGAGCACGTGACACCACTGCCACCATGTCTTAGCGTAACGCGAGTTGAGGCAGACGTCGTCGCGGTAGCGACGACGGACGCCGAGACGAGCACGTGACACCACTGCCACCCTGTCTTAGCCTAACGCGAGTCGAGGCGGACGTCGTCGCGGTAGCGACAACGGACGCCGAGCCGAGCACGTGACACCACTGCCACCCTATCTTAGGGTAACGCGAGTCGAGGCGGACGTCGTTGCGGTATCGACGACGGACGCCGAGACGAGCACGTGACACCACTCCCACCCTGTCTTAGCATAACGCGAGTCGAGGCGGACGTCGTCGCGGTAGCAAGGACGGACGCCGAGACGAGCACGTGACACCACTGGCACCTTGTCTTAGCCTAACGCGAGTCGAGGCGGACGTCGTCGCGGTAGCGACGATGGACGCCGAGACGAGCACGTGACACCATTCCCACCCTGTCTTAGCGTAACGCGAGTCGAGGCGGACGTCGTCGCGGTAGCGACGACGGACGCCGAGACGAGCACGTGACACCATTCCCATCCTGTCTTAGCCTAACGCGAGTCGAGGCGGACGTCGTCGCAGTAGCGACGACGGACGCCGAGACGAGCACGTGACACCATTCCCACCCTGCCGAGACGAGCACGTGACACCATTCCCACCCTGCCGAGA
>NW_021313117.1:10020-10675 GCF_002162155.2 Triticum dicoccoides | reverse complement strand
CGACGACGGACGCCGAGACGAGCACCTGACACCACTCCCACCCTATCTTAGCGTAACGCGAGTCGAGGCGGACGTCGTCGCGGTAGCGACGACGGACGCCGAGACGAGCACGTGACACCACTCCCACCCTGTCTTAGCGTAACGCGAGTCGAGGAGGACGTCGTCGCGGTAGCAACGACGGACGCTGAGACGAGCACGTGACACCATTCCCACCCTATCTTAGCGTTACGCGAGTCGAGGCGGACGTGGTCGTGGTAGCGACGATGGACGCCGAGACGAGCACGTGACACCATTCCCACCCTTTCTATCTTACGGTTACGCGAGTCGAGGCGGACGTCGTCGCGGTAGCGACGACAGACGCCGAGATGTGCACGTGACACCACTCCCACCCTGTCTTAGCGTAACGCGAGTCGAGGTGGATGTCGTCGCGGTAGCGACGACGGACGCCGAGATGAGCACGTGACACCACTGCCACATGTCTTAGCGTAACGCGAGTCGAGGGGGACGTCGTCGCGGTAGCGACGACGGACGCCGAGACGAGCACGTGACACCACTCCCACCCTGTCTTAGCGTAACGTGAGTCGAGGCAGACGTCGTCGCGGTAGCGACGACGGACGCCGAGACGAGCACGTGACACCACTGCCACCATGTCTTA
>NW_021313117.1:9350-10010 GCF_002162155.2 Triticum dicoccoides | reverse complement strand
GAGACGAGCACGTGACACCACTGCCACCCTGTCTTAGCGTAACGCGAGTCGAGGCGGACGTCGTCGCGGTAGCGACGACGGACGCCGAGACGAGCACGTGACACCACTCCCACCCTGTCTTAGCGTAACGCGAGTCGAGGCGGACGTCGTCGCGGTAGCGACGACGGACGCCGAGACGAGCACGTGACACCACTGCCACCCTGTCTTAGCGTAACGCGAGTCGAGGCGGACATCGTCGTGGTAGCCACGACGGACGCCGAGACGAGCACGTGACACCATTCCCAACCTGTCTTAGCGTAATGCGAGTCGAGGCGGACGTCGTCGCGGTAGCAACGACGGACGTCGAGACGAGCACGTGACACCATTCCCACCTGTCTTAGTGTAACGCGAGTCGAGGCGGACGTCGTCGCGGTAGCGATGATGGATGCCGAGACGAGCACGTGACACCACTCCCACCCTGTCTTAGCGTAACGCGAGTCGAGGCGGACGTCCTCGCGGTATCGACGATGGACGCCGAGACGAGCACGTGACACCATTCCCATCCTGTCTTAGCGTAACGCGAGTCGAGGCGGACGTCGTCGCGGTAGCGACGACGGACGCCGAGATGAGCACGTGACACCACTGCCACCCTTTCTTAGCGTAACGCGAGTCGAGGCGGAC
>NW_021313117.1:8993-9340 GCF_002162155.2 Triticum dicoccoides | reverse complement strand
GTCGTCGCGGTAGCGACGACGGACGCCGAGACGAGCAAGTGACACCACTCCCACCCTGTCTTAGCGTAACGCGAGTCGAGGCGGACGTCGTCGCGGTAGCGACGACGGACGCCGAGACGAGCACGTGACACCACTCCCACCCTGTCTTAGCGTAACGCGAGTCGAGGAGGACGTCGTCGCGGTAGCGACGACGGACACTGAGATGAGCACGTGACACCATTCCCACCCTATCTTAGCGTTACGCGAGTCGAGGCGGACGTGGTCGTGGTAGCGACGATGGACGCCGAGACGAGCACGTGACACCATTCCCACCCCGTCTTAGCGTAACGCGAGTCGAGGCGGACGTC
>NW_021313117.1:8143-8983 GCF_002162155.2 Triticum dicoccoides | reverse complement strand
CCTATCTTAGCCTAACGCGAGTCGAGGCGGACGTCGTCATGGTAGCGACGACGGACGCCGAGACGAGCAAGTGACACCACTCCCACCCTGTCTTAGCGTAACGCGAGTCGAGGCGGACGTCGTCGCGGTAGCAACGACGGACGCCGAGACGAGTACGTGACACCACTCCCACCCTGTCTTAGCGTAACGCGAGTCGAGGAGGACGTCGTCGCGGTAGCGACGACGGACGCTGAGACGAGCACGTGACACCATTCCCACCCTATCTTAGCGTTACGCGAGTCGAGGCGGACGTGGTCGTGGTAGCGACGATGGACGCCGAGACGAGCATGTGACACCATTCCCGCCCTGTCTTAGCGTAACGCGAGTCGAGGCGGACGTCGTCGTGATAGCGACGACGGACGCCGAGACGAGCACGTGACACCACTGCCAACCTGTCTTAGCGTAACGCGAGTCGAGGCGGACGTCGTCGCGGTAGCGACAATGGACGCCGAGACGAGCACGTGACACCATTCCTACCCTGTCTATCTTACGGTTACGCGAGTCGAGGCGGACGTCGTCGTGGTAGCGACGACAGACGCCGAGACGAGCACGTGACTCCACTGCCACCCTGTCTTAGCGTAACGCGAGTCGAGGCGGACGTCGTCGCGATAGCAACAACGGACGCCGAGACGAGCACGTGACACCACTGCCACCCTGTCTTAGCGTAACGCGAGTCGAGGTGGACGTCGTCGCGGTAGCGACGACGGACGCCGAGACGAGCACGTGACACCACTCCCACCCTTTCTTAGCGTAACGCGAGTCGAGGCGGACGTCGTCGCTGTAGCGACGACGGACGCCGAG
>NW_021313117.1:6849-8133 GCF_002162155.2 Triticum dicoccoides | reverse complement strand
TAGCATAAGGCCAGTCGAGGCGGACGTCGTCGCGGTAGCGACGACAGACGCCGAGACGAGCACGTGACACCATTCCCACCCTGTCTTAGCGTAACGCGAGTCGAGGCGGACGTCCTCGCGGTAGCGACGACGGACGCCGAGACGAGCACGTGACACCATTCCCACCCTGTCTTAGCGTAACACGAGTCGAGGCGGACGTCGTTGCGGTAGCGACGATGGATGCCGAGACGAGCACGTGACACCATTCCCACCCTGTCTTAGCGTAACGCGAGTCGAGGCGGACGTCGTCGCGGTAGCGACGACGAAGGCTGAGACGAGCACGTGACACCATTCCTACCCAGTCTTAGCGTAACGCGAGTCGAGGCGGACGTCATCGCGGTAGTGACGACGGATGCCGAGACGAGCACGTGACACCACTGGCACACTGTCTTAGCGTAACGCGAGTCGAGGCGGACGTCGTCGCGATAGCGACGACGGACGTCGAGACGAGCACGTGACACCATTCCCACCCAGTCTTAGCGTAACGGAGTCGAGGCGGACGTCGTCGCGGTAGCGACGACGGACGCCGAGACGAGCACGTGACACCACTGCCACCCTGTCTTAGCGTAAGGCGAGTCCAGGCGGACGTCGTCGCGGTAGCGACGACAGACGCCGAGACGAGCACGTGACACCATTCCCACCCTGTCTTAGCGTAACGCGAGTCGAGGCGGACGTCCTCGCGGTAGCGACGACGGACGCCGAGACGAGCACGTGACACCATTCCCACCCTGTCTTAGCGTAACGCGAGTCAAGGCGGACGTCGTCGCGGTAGCGATGATGGATGCCGAGACGAGCACGTGACACCACATCCACCCTGTCTTAGGGTAACGCGAGTCGAGGCGGACGTTGTTGCGGTAGCAACGACGGATGCCGAGACGAGCACATGACACCACTCCCATCCTGTCTTAGGGTAACGCGAGTCGAGGCGGACGTCGTTGCGGTAGCGACGACGGATGCTGAGACGAGAACGTGACACCACTCCCATCCTGTCTTAGCGTAACACGAGTCGAGGCGGACGTCGTCGCGGTAGCGACGACGGACGCCGAGACGAGCACGTGACACCACTGGCACACTGTCTTAGCCTAACGCGAGTCGAGGCGGACGTCGTCGCGGTAGCGACGATGGATGCCGAGACGAGCACGTGACACCATTCCCACCCTGTCTTAGCGTAACGCGAGTCGAGGCGGACGTCGTCGCGGTAGTGACGACGGACGCCGAGACGAGCACGTGACACCATTCCCATCC
>NW_021313117.1:5139-5819 GCF_002162155.2 Triticum dicoccoides | reverse complement strand
CGGACGCCGAGACGAGCACGTGACACCACTGCCACCATGTCTTAGCGTAACGCGAGTTGAGGCAGACGTCGTCGCGGTAGCGACGACGGACGCCGAGACGAGCACGTGACACCACTGCCACCCTGTCTTAGCCTAACGCGAGTCGAGGCGGACGTCGTCGCGGTAGCGACAACGGACGCCGAGCCGAGCACGTGACACCACTGCCACCCTATCTTAGGGTAACGCGAGTCGAGGCGGACGTCGTTGCGGTATCGACGACGGACGCCGAGACGAGCACGTGACACCACTCCCACCCTGTCTTAGCATAACGCGAGTCGAGGCGGACGTCGTCGCGGTAGCAAGGACGGACGCCGAGACGAGCACGTGACACCACTGGCACCTTGTCTTAGCCTAACGCGAGTCGAGGCGGACGTCGTCGCGGTAGCGACGATGGACGCCGAGACGAGCACGTGACACCATTCCCACCCTGTCTTAGCGTAACGCGAGTCGAGGCGGACGTCGTCGCGGTAGCGACGACGGACGCCGAGACGAGCACGTGACACCATTCCCATCCTGTCTTAGCCTAACGCGAGTCGAGGCGGACGTCGTCGCAGTAGCGACGACGGACGCCGAGACGAGCACGTGACACCATTCCCACCCTGCCGAGACGAGCACGTGACACCATTCCCACCCTGCCGAGA
>NW_021313117.1:2858-3623 GCF_002162155.2 Triticum dicoccoides | reverse complement strand
CGTAACGGAGTCGAGGCGGACGTCGTCGCGGTAGCGACGACGGACGCCGAGACGAGCACGTGACACCACTGCCACCCTGTCTTAGCGTAAG
The DNA here is from genome assembly GCF_002162155.2 of Triticum dicoccoides. Classification (NCBI taxonomy): domain Eukaryota; kingdom Viridiplantae; phylum Streptophyta; class Magnoliopsida; order Poales; family Poaceae; genus Triticum; species Triticum dicoccoides. The sequence continues at coordinate 3,532 of NW_021313117.1, read as the reverse complement.
GCGAGTCCAGGCGGACGTCGTCGCGGTAGCGACGACAGACGCCGAGACGAGCACGTGACACCATTCCCACCCTGTCTTAGCGTAACGCGAGTCGAGGCGGACGTCCTCGCGGTAGCGACGACGGACGCCGAGACGAGCACGTGACACCATTCCCACCCTGTCTTAGCGTAACGCGAGTCAAGGCGGACGTCGTCGCGGTAGCGATGATGGATGCCGAGACGAGCACGTGACACCACATCCACCCTGTCTTAGGGTAACGCGAGTCGAGGCGGACGTTGTTGCGGTAGCAACGACGGATGCCGAGACGAGCACATGACACCACTCCCATCCTGTCTTAGGGTAACGCGAGTCGAGGCGGACGTCGTTGCGGTAGCGACGACGGATGCTGAGACGAGAACGTGACACCACTCCCATCCTGTCTTAGCGTAACACGAGTCGAGGCGGACGTCGTCGCGGTAGCGACGACGGACGCCGAGACGAGCACGTGACACCACTGGCACACTGTCTTAGCCTAACGCGAGTCGAGGCGGACGTCGTCGCGGTAGCGACGATGGATGCCGAGACGAGCACGTGACACCATTCCCACCCTGTCTTAGCGTAACGCGAGTCGAGGCGGACGTCGTCGCGGTAGTGACGACGGACGCCGAGACGAGCACGTGACACCATTCCCATCC
>NW_021313117.1:0-673 GCF_002162155.2 Triticum dicoccoides | reverse complement strand
CCATTCCCACCCTATCTTAGCGTAACGGAGTCGAGGCGGACGTCGTCGCGGTAGCGACGACGGACGCCGAGACGAGCACATGACACCACTGCCACCCTGTCTTAGCGTAAGGCCAGTCGAGGCGGACGTCGTCGCGGTAGCGACGACAGACGCCGAGACGAGCACGTGACACCATTCCCACCCTGTCTTAGCGTAACGCGAGTCGAGGCGGACGTCCTCGCGGTAGCGACGACGGACACCGAGACGAGCACGTGACACCATTCCCACCCTGTCTTAGCGTAACACGAGTCGAGGCGGACGTCGTTGCGGTAGCGACGATGGATGCCGAGACGAGCACGTGACACCATTCCCACCCTGTCTTAGCGTAACGCGAGTCGAGGCGGACGTCGTCGCGGTAGCGACGACGAAGGCTGAGACGAGCACGTGACACCATTCCTACCCTGTCTTAGCGTAACGCGAGTCGAGGCGGACGTCGTCGCGGTAGTGACGACGGATGCCGAGACGAGCACGTGTGACCACCGCCACCCTGTCTTAGCGTAACGCGAGTCGAGGCGGACGTCGTCGCGGTAGCAACGACAGACGCCGAGACGAGCACGTGACACCATTCCCACCCTGTCTTAGCGTAACGGAGTCGAGGCGGACGTCGTCGCGGTAGCGACGACGGACGCCGAGA
>NW_021313116.1:0-862 GCF_002162155.2 Triticum dicoccoides | reverse complement strand
GGCACATAAACGCACCCCGGGGTTAAGTTCGTTAATCGTGGAAATCACTCCGGGACCACAAGACAGTGAGTAATAGTCCACGAAACGGGCTAGAATCGGCCCAGACTGCGAGTCTTGACGACCAACACATAAGCACACCATGGGGTCCGACAACCATGGAAATCACTTCGGGACCCCAAAACAGTGAGTAATAGTCCATGAAAGAGCCCAGAATCGGCCAAAACTGCGAGTGTTGATGACCGACACGTAAGCGCACCTTGGGATTCAACAACTATGGAAATCACTTCGGGACACCAAAACGGTGAGTAATAGTCCACTAAACGGGTCAGAATTGGCCAAAACTTTGAGTGTTGACGACGGACACGTAAACTCAACCTGGGGATCGTCAATCGTGGAAATCGCTCTGGGTCGGCAAAACGGTGAGTAATAGTGCATGAAACAGACCAGAATCGGCAAAATTGTGAGTCCTGATGACCGACACGTCAACGCACCCAGGGGTTCGTCAATCGTGGAAATCACTTCGGGAACCCAAAACTGAGTAATAGTCCAAGAAATGGGCCAAAATCGGCCCAGACTGCGATTCTTGACGACCAACACGTAAGCACACCTTGGGGTTCGACAACCATGGAAATCTCTTTAGGACCCCAAAACAGTGAGTAATAGGCCATGAAATAGGCCAAAATTGTGAGTGTTGATGACCAACACGTAAACGCACCCAGGGGTTCGTCAATCGTGGAAATCACTTCGGGAACCCAAAACTGAGTAATAGTCCAAGAAACGGGCCAAAATCGGCCCAGACTGCGATTCTTGACGACCAACACGTAAGCACATCTTGGGGTTCGACAACCATGGAAATCTCTTT
>NW_021313115.1:0-941 GCF_002162155.2 Triticum dicoccoides | reverse complement strand
GATTATATGAGTGGTTAGTCATGCCTTTTGGGTTAACTAATGCACCTAGTACTTTCATGAGATTAATGAACGAAGTTTTACGTGCTTTCATTGGACGATTTGTGGTAGTTTACTTTGATGACATATTGATTTATAGCAGATCTTTGGAAGAACATTTGGAACATTTACGTGCTGTTTTTATTGCTCTACGTGATGCACGTTTGTTTGGTAACCTTGGGAAGTGCACCTTTTGCACCGACCGAGTATCTTTTCTTGGCTATGTTGTTACTCCACAGGGAACTGAAGTTGATAAAGCCAAGATTGAAGCTATTGAGAGTTGGCCGCAGCCCAAAACGGTCACACAAGTGAGGAGTTTTCTTGGCCTCGCTGGATTCTATAGGCGTTTTGTGAGAGATTTCAGCACCATTGCTGCACCTCTCAATGAGCTTACAAAGAAAGATGTGCCTTTTCTTTGGGGTACCGCACGGGAAGAAGCCTTCTCGGTATTGAAAGTTAAGTTGACACATGCTCCTTTACTCCAACTTCCTGATTTTAATAAGACTTTTGAGCTTGAATGTGATGCTAGTGGAATTGGATTAGGCGGTGTGTTATTACAAGATGGCAAACCTGTTGCATACTTTTCTGAAAAATTGAGTGGGCCTAGTCTGAATTATTCTACTTATGATAAAGAATTATATGCTCTTGTTCGGACTTTAGAAACATGGCAACATTATTTATGGCCCAAAGAATTTGTTATACATTCTGATCATGAATCTTTGAAACATATTAAAAGTCAAGCTAAACTGAATCGTAGACATGCTAAATGGGTTGAATTCATTGAGACTTTTCCTTATGTCATTAAACACAAGAAGGGAAAAGAAAATGTTATTGCTGATGCATTGTCTCGCCGCTATACTATGCTTTCACAACTTGACTTCAAAATATTTGGTTTAGAGACCATC
>NW_021313114.1:0-1167 GCF_002162155.2 Triticum dicoccoides | reverse complement strand
GTCCAGGAGTTGCAAGTAGTTTCTGGTGTTTGTAGCCTACTGGAGGCCGTGGACAGCGCTGACCGTAGGGGTGGGCTGTGATGCGGTAGGTACGTGGCCGGGTGTACCGAATACCCGTTAGGTATCTCGGGAACCCTGTTCACATCGTTCGGGGCCGTATGGGAAACCTCGGCCGGACTCCCTGCGGATGGAACCTGAATAGGCGATAAACCTGGACTGGAGGCTTAGGTGATTAGGTAGGTCGTGGCCGACACCCACGTTGGGCCTCCGCTTGAAGGTTGCCGAGTACATGTCGTGTAAACGACGGTAAGTGGTGAGAGCGTGTATGAAGGAGTACACCCCTGCAGGGTTAACATGATCTATTCGAATAGCCGCGTCCGCGGTAAAGGACTACTTGGTTGCCTATACAGTTCATAGACAAGTAAATGGGAACTACTAAAAGCCTCAAGATAAGTGTGAGTGCCGAGGATGGCTCTTCCGTAGGAAGACGGAGGTGGATCCTCGGTAGTGTATTGAAGTGGTGAGTAGTGGACTCGTGTGCGCAAAACCATTTCAAGTTGGAGTATCGTAGGATAGCCTAGCCAAGAGTCAAAGCTGGCTTGCTGCAATAACTCCACCAACCATTCTTGATACTATGCATGTATGTAGGATCTGATGTAAGTCTTGCTGAGTACCTTTGTACTCATGATGCTATAATCTACATTTTTACAGAAGACGCTGCAACCCCTTCCGATGGGTTCTATGTAGACGTTGACATCAACGAGTAGGCTAAAGACCCAGGTGGTGACCCTGAGCTTGTGAAGGACCATGTAGTATAGCTAGGCTTTCCAAGCCTCTTTTATTTTACTAGTTGTCTGTACTCAGACAAGTTACTTCCGCTGCTGGTTTGTATGACTGTATGACTTGTATGTTGGGTCGTGAGACCCGTACCTTTGTGTATGTTATGTATGGCTCCCTGAGCCTTAAATAAAGTACTTGTGTCGTAGAGTCATGTTGTGATGCTTCGTTGTATTTGCACATATCGAGCATATTGTGTGTATGATTGAAATGCTTGGTATGTGTGGGATCTGACTATCTAGTTGTTTATCTTTAGTAGCCTCTCTTACCGGGAAATGTCTCCTAGTGTTACCGCTGAGCCATGGTAGCTTGCTACTGCTCTGGAACACT
>NW_021313113.1:0-1054 GCF_002162155.2 Triticum dicoccoides | reverse complement strand
TCGACATAAAAAATATATTTGCTTCCCATAATTTCAATGAACATAAAAAGGTTAAGGTTGCGGTTGGTTCTTTCACTGGTTATGCTTTGGTTTGGTGGAGTGAATATTGTCGGTTACACCCTGATTATATACCTACTACTTGGGATGATTTGAAACTTGCCATGCGACATACTTTCGTCCCTGCTTATTATACTCGTGACATGATTAAGAAGTTGCAACACTTAAAACAAGGTAGTGAAACTGTAACAAAATATTATGATGATTTACAAACTACCTTGTTGCATTCCTCTTTAGAAGAAAGTGAAGATGATTTTATGGATAGATTTTGGGGAGGATTAAACCGTGATATTCAAGAGATACTAATTCATGAAGAGTGTTATCCTATGGACCATTTGTTTCATCTTGCTTGCAAAGCTGAGCAGGAAATAAAACGACGTGTTGGCCACGAGGAGAACAAGCGCACGATGCACATTCCAAGAGTTGATATGATTGTTCCTTCAACTACTAGGCATACTATGACAACCACATCCCTTGTTGTCAGGACTACATCACCTCCACCATGTGACACATCGCCCCCGAGAGTGGCTACATCATCTGAGTTGATCATAAGAGGTAATGACAAAGGTACTGATCTTCCATCTCTACATGAGAATGATGAATGCCTTGTCAATTTGAATGCACCATCTGATGAGCTACCCACTACTTTGATCACACCATCTATTTTAGAGGACTACGTTGATAATTTGACTTTGCCATGTGATCAAACAACTGAAATACCAACAATTTTGAGTGCACCCATTGAATTAACTATTGATGCAAAAGAACCAATGTTTAATCATTTTGATATGACCTCTAATCTTGGTGATGATTCTGTGTTGAATGACTTATTGCATGTTTGCTTATTTAAGCATGTTGTAGCATGTAAATTTGATGCAAGTACGGTTTATTCACCAATGTTGGGATGGTTTAATGATGAACATTGTCAATCTTTTGAAATGAATAAGAGCTTCACTTATATGTGCAAACTGAGTTGCAATATTTTCATGCCTTCTAC
>NW_021313112.1:0-1320 GCF_002162155.2 Triticum dicoccoides | reverse complement strand
TATGGAACAAATTATGCCTCTGATTTTGCTCAGCTTGTGTAACCTGCACACTCAAAACACGTTGAGCAACTAAACATTCATATCTGTCAGCATCTTCAGGAGCCATGTATTGCGTCTCATGATCAGAATCGTCTCCACCGTGTTCGTCACGTGTAATAAGAGCCAAAGTCTCCTCATCATAGTCACTAGCAGACTCATACCCACCATCCTCAGTAACAATCATCACACGCTTAGATGGGCATTCTCTCGCATAATGACCTCCACCCTTGCAACGTCGACAAATAATATCATGTGTTTGCCCTGTTGATGCCATGGATGAAGAAGAGCTCTTTGGAGGCCCAGAAGGTGTGCTCTTGGCAGATAGTGGTGCTTGTGCCTGCTTTATTGTATCACGGTCGGAGGTGGCAGCCGACGGAGCCGCCGGTGTAGCAGAACGTGTGGAAGTAGATGATGCACGTGGTGTCCATGATGAAGGTCGACCTGTAGAAAAGTTAGTCCGCGCCAATGCCTGTCGATCCTGCACTTCACGTTCAGCTTTACAAGCAAGATGGAATAAACGAGTGATATTAGTATACTCCTTATACTCTAGAATCGTCTGAATATCTCTATTTAATCCACCCATAAAACGTGCAAGCATAGCTTCATTCTCCTCAACAATACCACATCTAATCATGCCAGTTTGTAATTCCTGATAATATTCTTCTACAGAATTTTTTCCCTGTCTTAAGCGCTGCAATTTTTGAAGTAATTCACGTTGATAATATGGTAGAACCCAACGAGTACGCATAGCAGTTTTCAAAGCAGCCCAAGTGATGAGGACATCAATACAATTGTTACACCCACAGCCCCTGCTGCTATACATACTGGACCAATTACTAGAGCTCGTGCACGCCAACTAAATTACCAGGTATTTTCGTTTCTTGGTAATGATTCTAATGTTCATGAGAATATGATGCTGCCTAAATTGGATACATTTGTTTTGCTTACAAATGAAGGGCCTAGCTTGGAGAAGGATGAACATTGGAGCAAAAACAAGCATGGAGATGATGGCATGCGCAAGGGGAACAAGAACGGAGTTACAAGTGATGATTTCAGGACTTTGAAGCCACCATAATGGGTGCATGAAGCCTTGGACGAAATATACAAGATGCCACTTCATAAATTTCGTCCTGAGGCTATTTTAGGTGCCGCGTCACCTTATTATTGGGCCAGGCCCATGTAATTTCGAAATACATAAGTATAGGCTATTTTTAGAGTTCGTATGTGTGGGGAAACAAGAGATAGGGATGATTTCGGACCCCTCCACCAAGGGCCACGAAA
>NW_021313111.1:0-1108 GCF_002162155.2 Triticum dicoccoides | reverse complement strand
GTCTGGCCCGGATGTTGCTCCAAAGTGTTCATATGGGCTGAGCTAACACAACCGGGTGGGGAGGTCCACTGGTCAAAGCCCGTGCGTGCAAAGTCAAAGGGCTAGATCCCGTGGTCAAACGATACAGGTTTAGGCGGGACGGGGGCACAGGGGGTAGCAATGCCATCGGAGCATCGCACCGGACCCTCATACATGCGGGGTGGTGTGGTGGCATGTCCGAAGAGGCGGGACGTGTCTCCGGGGCATGCCCCCCCCCCCTCACGGACGGCGATGACACGGTAGTAGGCGTTCTGCGGTAAAGATGCAGCGTCAATATTACTAAATACTCGGAGCGCGATAAAATCATGAGTATTTTTGCACGACGTGGGCACATGTGCTATAGGAACGATGGTATTTTTTCATAATTTTTGCTGATGGAGAAGTATCCAAAAAATTCCCTGTACGTGGATTGCCCTTCGCGCGTCTACGGCTGTGGCCGGCGGCCTCCGGGGGCGAGCATGCCGCCAAATCTTGCGTAGGTGGCCTCTCACAAATCTGGAAATGTTGTGGCGGTTGCAAATGCCCGACACGCGTGTCCGGGGTGTGCCCCCCTCACGGACGGCGCCGCCGCCGGCACCTGGAGGGGGGAAACGGACGCGTCGGGTCTACACGAAGGGGATCTTGCTGTGAGTCTGGCCCGGATGTTGCTCCAAAGTGTTCATATGGGCTGAGCTAACACAACCGGGTGGGGAGGTCCACTGGTCAAAGCCCGTGCGTGCAAAGTCAAAGGGCTAGATCCCGTGGTCAAACGATACAGGTTTAGGCGGGACGGGGGCACAGGGGGTAGCAATGCCATCGGAGCATCGCACCGGACCCTCATACATGCGGGGTGGTGTGGTGGCATGTCCGAAGAGGCGGGACGTGTCTCCGGGGCATGCCCCCCCCCCCTCACGGACGGCGATGACACGGTAGTAGGCGTTCTGCGGTAAAGATGCAGCGTCAATATTACTAAATACTCGGAGCGCGATAAAATCATGAGTATTTTTGCACGACGTGGGCACATGTGCTATAGGAACGATGGTATTTTTTCATAATTTTTGCTGATGGAGAAGTATCCAAAAAATTCCCT
>NW_021313110.1:0-1626 GCF_002162155.2 Triticum dicoccoides | reverse complement strand
GCACCCAGTGCTATTGCCCCGGTATTCCGGTTCCAAAACCACAATCACGGGTCTGTGATCGGAGTGCCTTGGATCCCCATTGATTGCCTTGTAGGCCGGGAAATGGGAGCGCCATCCCAAGTTTGCGATAGCCCGATCAACCCTCTCCTTAATGTAAGAGTCCGCTCGGTGACTGTGATTGCGCCAAGTGTAAGGATCCCCCACGAAGCCCAAATCCTCGAGCTCACAGAACTCCAGAGCACTCCGAAATTTATCCATGCAGGCATGGGATCTATCCGGACCCCCCTGCTTCTCACTTGCGAAGAGGATCTCATTGAAGTCACCAAAACACATCCAAGGCAGAGAGGAACGTCCATGAAGGATGCGCAAGAGTTTCCAAGTCTTCTCTTTCTCCCCGTGCTTCGGTTCACCATAAATACTAGTAAGCCTCCAGATGAACCCATCCTCCCCAGTGATGTCGGCGTCGATGTGGTAGCGCGACATCCCAGGGTTACTCTTACATTTACATCCTTCTTCTAGAGAAGGGCCAAGCCACCGCTTTGCCCCTCACAGTCCTTTACCTCCATGTTGGGCATTCCCAACAACACCTTAATTCGCTTCATCCTCTCCCTGTCCAGCTTTGTTTCTGAAAGAAAGAGGATGTCAGGGTCTTCAGCCTTCTGTAGCTCCAGAAGGCCCTCGACTGCCGGCTAGTTCCCAAACCCCCGGCAGTTGAAAGCGACGACCTTCATTGCTTACTGCAGGGCTGAATAGGCAGCCCCGCGTATGTGCTTGTTGCAACTTGATCTCTACCCACCCCCTTTTGATTCCCCTGGCTTTGGAAACAGAACTGGTCATTCTTGTGTTTTTTTGTCAGCTCTTCGTCCTTGTCCAAACCAGTGAGCGGGAGATTGGGCCCTCCCACTAAGCCCTTGCCCACGACGACCAGAGAGAGGTCTGAACCTTGCAGGGGGGCAGTAGAAAGCTTCCCCTTAGCAGCCCCATCTCCTTTACTCCCAACCCTAGATTCTGGTTTTCTCTTGCGTACATATTTTTCTGGCATCTCCGGGTCCGTAGAGAATAATTTCTTTGCAATCTCGGAAACTTTGTTTCTTCCTGGGACAGGTTTGTTTTTTGCAAGTGGTGAAGTCGCCTCTTGCTCGCCAGGCTTCACAGTCTCATTCACCCCTGTTTCACGAGAAGTTCTGCTCGTGGCAGACTCAGGGACGGAGCCACGGCTTCCCCCTCCTCTGTCTTTGTTATCACTGCTCCAGGAAGCTGAAACAGCAGCCTGCCCAAAGGATTGCAGCCGCTTTCTTCTCTCCTCTGGGGCTCTCAAGCCTCTATCAAAGGGGAGCTTGCCAAACTGGTCTCGGTCTGCTGGGGACTGACATTCTAGATCACCATGCCCAATGAGGCCACAACTGAAGCAATAGAAGGGGGTTTTTCATACTGTAGGTCATATTTCACATCCTCGCTGCCCTTCCTGATTGTCACCCACCGGCGCAAGGGCCCTTTAAGAGGGATGGACACCCTGGCTCGCAGAAAGGAGCCTGAGGCATCGCCACCCTCGTCCACATCCACCATGCAGTTCTTGTCGATCAGTTTTGCAATCTTCAGGCCCTTGCGATTGTTCATCCATTCAAA
>NW_021313109.1:0-994 GCF_002162155.2 Triticum dicoccoides | reverse complement strand
CCATGCAGAGTCATTACAAAAAGCATCCGGAAATTTTCAGTACAGCTAACATGGCAGATACATCATAAATAACATGGCAGATCCAGTACAACTTACATGGCAAATCCAGTACAACTAACATGGCAGATCCAGTACAACTAACATGGCATATTTAGTATAAAGTAGCATGGAATATTTAGTATAAAATAGCATGGCTTATCTAGTATAAAATAGCATGGCATATTTGGTATAAAATAGCATGGCAGATTAACTACACATAACATGGCAGATTAAGTACCCATAACATGGCAAATGCATTTATCCATTCAATGAATTTTCCTTCTACTTCTGTCCCCCCTCAAGAGTCATTCTCCCAATTAAAAAAAATCCCATCGTATAGGGGTACAAAACAAAATGTCCACATGAACCATGTCACAGCGCCCCAATTTTTGCTCATGGATTGCCCGCCCCTTTCTTCGTTTTCTTGTGTTTTGCTTGAATCTCCAGTCCCGACTTGTACCTTATCTCTCTCGAACGACCCTTTGTGATGGAACGGGGTGGGTTCCTGACCTGGGTTTGTGTGCTTGCTGTTCCAGATCCTATCTCCGAGTTTTCAGACGATGGCCCCGTGGATGAAGGCACACTTGATGTGCGGGGGAACCGGTGTAAGGCTTCCTCGGCTTTCCTTTTTTTGATCTCATCAAGCTCTCTTTTCAGTGCCTTCCTGTGTTTTTCTGCGACTCTCGCTGTGTCATCACTCTTGCACGCTTCATCAATTAGCTCAGCATAGTTCTTTGTCAGCACAACGTGCCTCACGGCTTCCATGGTTGACTCAGGTCTCTCGTCATGCACAGCCAGAACTGCGTGTGTTGTCTGCGGCGCCAACGCGTCGTCAGCGTCCCAAGTCCATCGCCTCCTTATGAAATGGCGGGGCATGCGTGTCACAGCGTTCATGTCCATGACTTTTAGTATGTGACAGCACACAATGCCGTCCCGTTCGAATTTGCAGCATTGG
>NW_021313108.1:0-1103 GCF_002162155.2 Triticum dicoccoides | reverse complement strand
AGTTGGTTTGAATACAAGATTCAAATTCAAACTCCATATGTGAATATTCAAATGTCATTCACTTCATTTGTCCTAAACAGTAGTGATAAGTTGTTCTAACATGCATGAAAATGGTACAGATGGATTCCTTGAATTTTTCTGATAATTTTTCATATATAATTTATTTAATTTGGAGTTACGGTTGAATTTCTATGAATTTTAGAAGTTTATACAATTTTCTGGAATTCATAAATTATTTCCTAATTTATTTTAATTCCAGAAAGGAATTATTGCGTCAGCATGACCTTATCCTGACGTCATCAGGTCAACGGGGCAGATTCAGGTCAAACCTGACCAGTGGGGTCCACTGGTCAGTGACCCAGTCAACTAACCAGGTTAGTTAGCCCTAACTAACTTAGTTAGCCGGGCGGGGCCCGCATGTCAGTGGCCTATCTAATTAGCTAGGTTAATTAGCGCTAACTAATCTAACACTAATCTAGCAGGCGCCTGGGCCCACACGTCAGGGGGTCAAATTCCCGGGTCAAACCCGCCGGAGTTGACCCGCGGCTTGTCGCCGGCGACGCCAGCAACGGCGGAGGGCGTCGGAAACGCTCCTTCGGCGACCAAATCGGTGACTGAGGGGCTCTACGCGTAGCTGGGAGTCGCCCGCATCCATATGTGCAAACGGCAGGGGCTGAGGTGGCCCGAGCTCATCGGAACGGGGCCCGCGGCGGCGACCGGAGCACGGCGAGGTCGGGGTTGGCGCTAGGGGGCACGGCAGGTCGCACGGGTGGGCGCGCTCGGCTCCTGGAAGGGTGCTGAGCACGTTGCCGTGCTCGGGGGTTGGCTACGGTGGCTCTAGCCCCGTCTGCGTCATCGCCGGCGGCGAGGAACGGTCGGCTCCGACAGCCGGGGTGGTTAGAAGGCGCGGACGGGCACGGGGAGAGAGGGGAAATGGACAGGGGCTCACGGGGAGTTCGAAGAGAAGGTCGGCGTGCTCGGGGAGGCGGTGGAGACGGCGAATCAACGGCGGCGGTGGTCGGAGCCCGAGGTGGAAGACGACGGCGATGGCGATGTTCCGGGCCCTCCCGGCTTGCGTGGCTCATCGAAGATGAAGAAGACAA
>NW_021313107.1:0-684 GCF_002162155.2 Triticum dicoccoides | reverse complement strand
GGCCCGTTTCCTGGACTATTACTCACTGTTTTGGGGTCCCGGAGTGATTTACACGATTAACGAACCCTGGGGTGCGTTTACGTTTTGGTCATTAACACTCGCGGTTTTGGCAGATTCTGAGCCGTTTCGTGTACTATTACTCACCATTTTTGGGCCCCAAACAAATTTCCATAGTTGTTGAACCCCAAGGCGCGCTTACGTGTAGGTCATCAACACTCACAGTTTTGGCCGATTCTCGCCCGTTTCGTGGACTATTACTCACTGTTTTGGGGTCCCGGAGTGATTTCCACGATTAATGAACCCTGGGGTGCGTTTACGTTTCGGTCATCAACACTCGCGGTTTTATCGATTCTTACCCGTTTTATGGACTATTACTCACCGTTTTGCGGCCCCAAAGAGATTTCCATAGTTGTTGAACCGCAAGGTGCGATTACATGTCGGTCATCAACACTCACAGTTTTGGCCGATTCTGGCCCGTTTCATGGACTATTACTCACTGTTTTGGGGTCCCGGAGTGATTTCCACGATTAACGAATCCTGGGGTGCGTTTACGTTTCGGTCCTCAGCACTCGGGGTTTTGGCCCATTCTGACCCGTTTCGTGGACTATTACTCACCGTTTTTGGGCCTAAAGCGATTTCCATAGTTGTTGAACCCCAAGGTGCGCTTACGTGTCGGTCATCAAC
>NW_021313106.1:0-1524 GCF_002162155.2 Triticum dicoccoides | reverse complement strand
TTGGAAACTAGATTTCGTGCACTTTCCAACCCAATTGGAATCACCTTCAAATTCGTCCGGAGCGTTGAGTTGTGGACGAAACAATCTGATGCTGCAGCAGAATCCGAGTCAAACTACAAGTCCAAAGGTGTTACATCACCTCCACTTGGGCCCATTGGCCTTGTACGACCTAGATTTAGTTTTAGGCTGCCTTGGGACGTCCTCCCACCTCCTTGGCCACCACCCCTTGCTCCTATATAAGTAGATCCATCTAGTAGCTTTTCCTTGGGATTTGTTTAGTTAAAAGTTAGCCATTGCAACTTCGTGTACTTCGTTTGTGTCCAACGACCAGACCAAGACCGCTTTCGGATCCCCACCATTATCAATACCTCATATATATTTGCAATATTCAGATTGCTTTATCATATTCTTGCTCGTTCTTCGATTGCTTGCAGGAATAGACCTTCGTGGTCAGGCTGACCGTGCTTCCGGCATCGTCAGTAACCTCAGGGGATTGGTTTAGCGATTGCTAAGGCGCAACGTCGTGCACGTTTGTAGTCGGATCGTCAAAGTCATCTCCACCAAATCGATAGTTATCATCTCATCGAAAGATCGGGACACCCCCGCCTCTATCAAGTGGTATCAGTTTTCAGGTTGCTCGGTGAGAATTTCCAGTTTTTCCTAGATTAGATTTATTTTCTTACCTATTGTCCAAGAAAAAGCCACAAAACAAAAGTTAGATCTATTCATCCTTTGTCCTAGCCAGACTGAGCCTTTGCAATTTTCTTTTCATTGTTTGCATTATTGAATTATCGGTTGCATCGCCGTGTCGAGTTGCTGGTCTTAGTGTCTAGTTCCTTTAGAGTTTCGAGTTCTGTTCACATTAGTCACGCAGCCGCTGCATCATTATGCCATCCGCTGTCCACCATCCCATCCACCAATTTCCACCATGTGCTACGCACTGTTTATTGTCATAATCATAGTTGAGGTCACTCACATCTTCGCCTGATCGAATCTGCATCTTATCTAGTTTTTCTTGGAAAGAGGGAGAAAAAGAAGATAAAGAAAAAAAATAGAGAAAAAAGGAAAGAAAAAAAAAAGAAAAAGAGGGAGAAGAAAAAGAAAAAAAAGCGTGAGAAAAAAGAGAGAAGAAAAAAAATTGGATCTATCTAGAATCAATCTCGTACCTGAATTCGGATTGGAATCTGTTTTGTGCACTGTTCAGTAAAACAGCTTGGCTATTGTTTCACATCATTATCTTTACTACTGTTGTGATCTTCACTTATATCTTGCTGTCAAGAGCTACTTAGTATCCTTCATTGATGCTAGTTGTGCTACGCCGTGACCTCATTAGTGTTCTAGGCTCGCGTCTCTAGTCCGGTCTAGCCTAGGACCAGCACAGTACCGTCGTTGAGCGTTTATTCAACATTGCATCTTTGAATTGATTATTGCTAATCTTTTGCTACCATATATAGCCAACCCAGCTCCACATATTTCTACACCGTGTATACGTACGCTCCCCTGGCAATCGCTTTACTCAATATT
>NW_021313105.1:0-1129 GCF_002162155.2 Triticum dicoccoides | reverse complement strand
CATTCACTCACATGGTTTCTTGTTTGGACGACATGAAATCCTTACAAAACTAAGCAAACTAGGAATAGAGGCATAGAAAAAGCTCGAGAGTTTTTCCTTGAAGTGGAACCCATCTATAAGGGTCTGGACAGGTCATGTGTTCACTACCGGACTCGCGGTCTATGCCTACGGCCAGGGGCCGTCGGCATAGGTCATTTGCCGTCGGCATAGATCTATGCCTATGGCTGCCGTCGGCATAGACCCGTCGGCGTAGATATCGTCAGCGTAGTCTTGTCAGACCGTCGGCGTAGTATAGCCGTCGGCATAGGGACCTACGCCGACAGCCGGGGTCAGCCGTCGGCGTAGTTTAGCCGTCGGCAGTGTTTTTCCGTCTGACGGCAACGGACGGCGCCGTCAAAAGCGCTGACGAGTCATGGGATGCCACATGGCAAAGGTACGCCGACAGCTTGGCCGTCGGCATAGGTAGAAATCTATGCCGACGGCCTAGCCGTCGGCGTACCTCTGCCACGTGGCGTCCCGTGGTGCTCCTGGTGGCAGTGCTATGCCTATGGCAAAGCCGTCGGCATAGATGAAAATCTATGCCGACAACATTGCCGTAGGCATAGATCTGCCACGTGGCAAGCCCTGGTAACTCCTCGGCTTATATATGCCGACGGCTTTGCCGTAGGCATAGTTATTTTTTTATTTTTTTTATTTTCCCTGTTTTCTCTTTTTCAATTCATTTGACAGCATTTCAAAGCAGAATAATATGGAATTATGCAGAAATATGACAGTTCATCATCTAAACATACTCAAGTTCATCATCATCATCTAAACATAGTCAAGTTCATCATCATCATCTAAAGATCATCACCGGCGGAAGTTCATGAGCATAAACGTAGTGCAAGACATGGAACATCATAAAAGTAGCAACATGAAAGGCATGGCACGACGGCCACATGCACGGAATCATCATCGACATCAAGCAAGACCACCTCCGCCAAAACCACCAGCAAGACCACCTCCGCCAAAACCACCACCACCAAGACCACCTCCGCCAAAACCACCACCGCGACCACCATCACTCTACCAGATCGGAGTGACTGGGGTCGACGGAGCAGTAGTCGAGCCAGCGGTCCCCTACATGTTT
>NW_021313104.1:0-1722 GCF_002162155.2 Triticum dicoccoides | reverse complement strand
ACACACACACACATACACACACCTCGCCGGACTTTGCAACAGCTGGTCCCAACTCCGTTCGGTCAGTGGAGCCGTCATCATGGTCGCCGGAGCCACCATCATGATCATGACTTTCCTCCTCCATTGTTTGATCACTTTAGCCTACTTCCTCTCCTTCCAGACCATCGAGGTCGTTGAGAAACGACAAGACATGACCTCCGTCGTGGATTATGTCCCCCAATATCTCTTCTTGTTCGAAGTCTCTTTGTTGATCCATAGTTTCTGTAAATATTACAACATGGCAATTAATATACAATCATGAGAGATGGATATATTAATAATGGCAAACATAGACCTAGCTTGCTAATCACAACACTTCTATGGTTTGGGCTGGCCTCGACAACACTCTTATAACTTGGTAAATTTGGGTGGCCTTGACGCTTCTAGGGTTTGGGGTGGCCTCGGCAACGCTTCTAGGGTTTGGCCCGGACCACCTCTCTCATGAATGTCCGACGTCCGGACCGCCTCTCTCATGAATGTCAAACAAGGGATTCAATAAGATGGCGCCATTCTGGATGTGCAGAAAAAAATGGTCCCTATTTTTCCTGACCTCATCTACCATTCTATATATCATGTTGTCTAGTGTCAAAGGATTCAATACTTTGACACGAGAGAACATGCACATATAGAATGGAAGATGACATTAGAAAAAAAAAGCGATCAACTTAATTATGCACATCCATAATGGGGGCATTCTTGATAAATCTCTTATAAATCTCGAGAGAGTTTGTCGGGTAGGGGCGGGAGGGGGTACGAGATCGATAACGTTTTTTTCTATGGTTTTGGTGTCCTCAAGAGTTGGTCGAGCGAGAGGGGGTTGATCAACGTCCCCCTGTTGACCCCTCGTCGATCCTCGACCCTCGACCCCTTGACGACCCTTGACCCTCATCCCCTCGGCAACCCTTGACCCCCTACCCTAGCTAGTTTTGATCCTCGACCGCTCGGATTCACTTAACCTTTAAGGGATTTAACAAGATGGCACCATTCAGGATGTGCAGAAAATGGTCCATATTTTTCCTGATCTCATCTATACCCTTCTATGTGTCACATTGTCTAGTGTCAAAGGATTCAAGAAAACCATTGCTTCATCATTTGACGAAAGTAACAGGCGCATAACAGTATGAAACTCTCCAAAATTGTTTTGGAATGGAGTCCCGGATAGGATAATTCGCTTTTTGGTACGAAGTTCAGCAAGAGCCTTCCGAATATCGCTATTTGGAAGGCCTTTGCTGAAATCCATACCAAAAACCAAATCATTCTATCAGGAACTCCGTTCCAAAACAACCTTCAAGTGCTTCGTAGCATCATACGCCTGTTACTTCCAGCAAATGATGTAACCATGAATTTCTTCAATACTTTGACAGAGCACGTGACATATAGAAGAATATATATATATATATATATATATATATATATATATATATATATATATATGAGATTAGAAAAAAATGGATCAACTTGTGCACATCCATAATGGGGGCATTCTTGTTAAACGGAGACCCTCGACCCTCGGCGATCCTCAACCCTCGACCCCTCAACCCCTTGACCCCTCGACCCCTTGACGACCCCGGCCCCCTCATGTCATGTCCGACATCCCCCCTCATGTTGTTTAAAAAGTTTAAAAAATTGTTTGCATACATTTTTTCGACGTCCCCCCTCATGTCATGTCCTATGTCCCCCCCT
>NW_021313103.1:0-965 GCF_002162155.2 Triticum dicoccoides | reverse complement strand
AACCATTAAGGAATGCCGTTTTGACGTCCATTTGCCAAATTTCATAATCATAAAATGCGGCAATTGCTAACATGATTCGGACGGACTTCAGCTTCGCTACCGGTGAGAAAGTCTCATCATAGTCAATCCCTTGAACTTGTCGATAACCCTTAGCGACAAGCCGAGCTTTATAGATGGTCACATTACCATCCGCGTCTGTCTTCTTCTTAAAGATCCATTTATTTTCTATGGCTCGCCGTTCTACGGGCAAGTCAGTCAAAGTCCATACTTCGTTTTCATACATGGATCCTATCTCGGATTTCATGGCTTCTAGCCATTTGTCGGAATCCGGACCCGCCATCGCTTCTTCATAGTTCGAAGGTTCACCATTGTCTAACAACATGATTTCCAAGACAGGGTTGCCGTACCACTCTGGTGCGGAACGTGTCCTCGTGGACCTTCGAATTTCAGTAGGAGCTTGATCAGAAGTATCTTGATCATTATCATTAACTTCCTCTCTAGTTGGTGCAGGCACCTCAGGAACATTTTCTTGAGTTGCGCCATTTTCCGGTTCAAGAGGTAATACTTCATCAAGCTCTACTTTCCTCCCACTTACTTCTTTCGAGAGAAACTCTTTCTCCAGAAAGGACCCATTCTTGGCAACAAAGATCTTGCCTTCGGATCTGAGGTAGAAGATATACCCAACAGTTTCTTTAGGGTATCCTATGAAAACGCATTTTTCCGATTTGGGTTCGAGCTTTTCAGGTTGAAGTTTCCTGACATAAGCATCGCATCCCCAAACTTTTAGAAATGACAGCTTAGGTTTCTTCCCAAACCATAATTCATACGGTGTCGTCTCAACGGATTTCGACGGGGCCCTATTTAAAGTGAATGCGGCAGTCTCTAAAGCATAGCCCCAAAAAGATAGTGTTAAATCGGCAAGAGACATCATAGATCGCACCATATCTAATAGAGTGCGATTACGA
>NW_021313102.1:0-16280 GCF_002162155.2 Triticum dicoccoides | reverse complement strand
GCCATTTGATCTACAAGACATATTGTAAAGATTTTAGACTAAGTTCATGATAATTAAGTTCATCTAATCAAATTATATTGAACTCCCACTTAGATAGACATCCCTCTTCTAGTCATCTAAGTATAACATGATCCGAGTTAGCTAGGCCGTGTCCGATCATCACGTGAGACGGACTAGTCAACATCGGTGAACATCTTCATGTTGATCGTATCTTCTATACGACTCATGCTCGACCTTTCGGTCTTCTGTGTTCCGAGGCCATGTCTATGCACATGCTAGGCTCGTCAAGTCAACCCTAAGTGTTTTGCATGTGTAAAACTGTCTTACACCCGTTGTATGTGAACGTAAGGATCTATCACACCCGATCATCATGTGGTGCTTCGAAACGACGAACTTTAGCAACGGTGCACAATTAGGGGAGAACACTTCTTGAAATTATTATGAGGGATCATCTTATTTACTACCGTCGTTCTAAGCAAACAAGATGCAAAACATGATAAACATCACATGCAATCAAATAATAGTAGTAACATGATATGGCCAATATCACATAGCTCCTTTGATCTCCATCTTGGGGCTCCATGATCATCTTGTCACCGGCATGACACCATGATCTCCATCATCATGATCTCCATCATTGTGTCTCCATGGATTTGCTCGCCAACTATTACTTCTACTACTAAGGCTAACGCGTTTAGCAATAAAGTAAAGTAATTTACATGGCGTTTCTCAATGACACGCATGTCATACAAAATAAAGACAACTCCTATGGCTCCTGCCGGTTGTCATACTCATCGACATGCAAGTCGTGATTCCTATTACAATAGCATGAACATCTCATACATCACATATAGATCATTCATCATTCATCACAACTTTGGCCATATCATATCACAAAGCACTTGCTGCAAAAACAAGTTAGACGTCCTCTAATTGTTGTTGCAAGTTTTACGTGGCTGAAGTAGGGTTCTAGCAAGAACGTTTTCTTACCTACGTGAAAGCCACAACGTGATTTGTCAACTTCTATTTACCCTTCATAAGGACCCTTTTCATCGAATCCGCTCCAACTAAAGTAGGAGAGACAGACACCTTATGCAACTAGTGCATGTTAGTCGGTGGAACCGGTCTCACGTAAGCATACGTGTAAGGTTGGTCCGGGCCGCTTCATCCCACAATACCGTTGAAGCAAGATAAGACTAGTAGCGGCAAGAAAGTTGACAACATCTACACCCACAACAAATTGTGTTCTACTCGCGCAAGAAGAACTACGCATAGACCTAGCTCATGATGCCACTGTAGGGGAACGTAGCAGAAAACAAAAATTTTCCTACGGTTTCACCAAGATCCATCTAGGAGTTCATTTAGCAACGAGTGATTAGATGCATCTACGTACCTTGTAGATCGCGAGCGGAAGCGTTCAAAGAACGGGGATGAGGGAGTCGTACTCGACGTGATTCGAATCATCAAAGATCCTAGCACCAAACGGACGGCACCTCCGCGTTCAACACACGTACGGAACAACCATGTCTCCTCCTTCTTGATCCAGCAAGGGGGGAAGGAGAGGTTGAGGGAGATGGCACCAGCAGCAGCACGACGGCGTGGTGATGATGGAGCTGCAGTACTCCGGCAGGGCTTCGCCAAGCACTATGGAGGAGGAGGAGGAGTTGGAGAGGGAGAAGGAGGCAACCAAAGGCATCTGTGAAAAGCCCTCCTTCCCCCACTATATATAGGAGGGCCTAGGGGGGGCGCCGGCCCTAGGAGATCCAATCTCCTAGGGGGGGCGGCGGCCAAGGGAGGTTTCCCTCCCCCCCAAGGCACCTAGGGGTGCCTTCCACTAGTGGGACTCCTCCCCTTTGGAAACCCTAGGTGCATGGGCCTATTAGGGCTGGTGCCCTTGGCCCATATAGGCCAAGGCGCACCCCCTACAGCCCATGTGCCCCCCCGGGGCAGGTGGCCCCACCCGGTGGGCCCCCGGGACCCTTCCGGTGGTCCCGGTACAATACCGATAACCCCGAAACTTGTCCCGATGGCCGAAATAGTACTTCCTATATATAATTCTTTACCTCCGGACCATTCCGGAACTCCTCGTGACGTTCGGGATCTCATCCGGGACTCCGAACAACATTCGGGTTACTGCATATACATATCCCTACAACCCTAGCGTCACCGAACCTTAAGTGTGTAGACCCTACGGGTTCGGGAGACATGCAGACATGACCGAGACGACTCTCCAGTCAATAACCAACAGCGGGATCTGGATACCCATGTTGGCTCCCACATGCTCCTCGATGATCTCATCAGATGAACCACGATGTCGAGGATTCAAGCAACCCCGTATACAATTCCCTTTGTCAATCGGTATGTTACTTGCCCGAGATTCGATCGTCGGTATCCCAATACCTCGTTAAATCTCATTACCTGCAAGTCACTTTACTCGTACCGTAATGCATGATCCCGAGTGGGCCCAGTGATACCTCTCCGTCATACGGAGCGACAAATCCCAGTCTCGATCCGTGTCAACCTAACAGACACTTTCGGAGATACCTGTAGTGCACCTTTATAGTCACCCAGTTACGTTGTGACGTTTGGTACACCCAAAGCACTCCTACGGTATCCAGGAGTTACACGATCTCATGGTCAAAGGAAAAGATACTTGACATTGGAAAAGCTCTAGCAAACGAACTACACGATCTTGCGCTATGCTTAGGATTGGGTCTTGTCCATCACATCATTCTCCTAATGATGTGATCCCGTTATCAATGACATCCAATGTCCATAGCCAGGAAACCATGACTATCTGTTGATCAACGAGCTAGTCAACTAGAGGCTTACTAGGGACATACTATGGTCTATGTATTCACACGTGTATTACGATTTCCGGATAATACAGTTATAGCATGAATAAAGACAATTATCATGAACAAAGAAATATAATGATAATACTTTTATTATTGCCTCTAGGGCATATTTCCAACACAAATCACCCACAAGACTCCCCCCATCAAGAAGATTCCCTAAGTACTCCCCCACCTCAAGTCACCACTTTGGTGCTTGAAGACGATGACTTTGTGGCCCAGTGAACTCCCTCTCCAAAGGTGTCGCCCGCACTCCGCAGGCTTCGCAAAGGACCAAGGCCACAGGTCACTTTGTCAAGTGTTCCAGAAGGAGAAGAGCACCAATCCGTTTCACGCCAAGTCTTTCCCGAAGCCTCTCCTACTGCGAACATCCCCGAGTCTGAAGCCAAAGCAGCTGAAGATATTCCGGCTACATCAGCCGATAAACAAGAAGAACAAAGAGAAGCAGAACGTGTTGCTACACCCCCGTCCAACCCTGAAGTTGTTCTCGAGGAGAACGTGTCCGACCCTCTAGCTACTCGAGTGGAGGTTGAAAACTCTGAGGCGGTCACTAACACCAACACTGACGCCAATGACGCTGTCATGGCTGAAGCTACTGTGGCGCCTGAAGCTAATGTGGTACCAGAAGTGATTGCACCCGAAGACAATCTGCAGCCTGAAGCCAATGCCTCTGCTCCTGTACCACCTCCAAGGCCACACACCATCGAGCAAGCATATGATCATGGTCAGCTTGTTACCGTCCGCTGGCCAATTCTGGTTCCTCCACCTGCTCCTGGACCTCAGTTTGACTATCATGTGGAGCATAGGCCTCAGGTCCAGAAGCCAAAGCCAAGGCTGCCAAGGTTTCCAGGTACTGCAACTTCACCAGGATCTTTCAATGCCAATGGCTTCATAGCACACAACACCTTCTTTTATAGTTCCAAGAACCCCTACTCCAAGCCAAGAATTTCATCTGATCGATTCTGGAGCTACCAGCAACGCAGTTACTATTCTTGTGTACTCTATGATCAAGGGCACATCTTTCCCCATATGCGTCTCGATAGTGAAGCCATTGCTGGACTGCCCTGCTTGGAAGAGGCACTTGACTGTTTCCGTGATGCTGGTCTTCTGAACTTTGTGACTGCCAAAGAACATTGGAATGAAGAGCTTCTGCTACAATTTTATGCTACCCTCCACATTCGCGGCTACAACAGGGATCCGAAGACTTGGATACTCGAGTAGATGACAGGTGATGTACACCATGAAGCTAAAGCCCAAGACATCATTGAGCTTACTGCCCTGCCCACTCCTGGTGAACACTATGAACCAGGTTGTCACCTACACCAGAATGCGTTAGAAAGCATCTTCCAGAAGCCAGAGCCAAATATGAGCCAAATGTTGAGCATGATGAAGCCACTGCCACAAGACGCTAACTATCCTAAGGAGATCTTTGTTGAAGACCTAGAGTATCCGCCCCGCACTATTTATCATATTATCAGGCAAACTCTCTGGCCGGTCAAAGGGCATTCTCCTGCAGCGAAGCTTGAAGGAGCAGTGAAGACATTGGTTTTCTATATCGTCAATGGCATCAACTTCAATGCTCAAGACTTCTTCTGTCACATCCCTAGCTTATGGTGCTGCCTAGTGTCTGCATCTTGTTTGCATCATGTTAACTTTCATGGAAATTTGAAATGGGGATGTTCAAACCCTAGCATCAAAAGGAATTCAAATAGGTTCAACCAAAATATTTTTCAACGATTTTAAAATACCCTTTAAAAATGTTCATCATTTATGGATCAAGGTGGAAGCATCTACCAAAAATGGTTCACATTTTTGCAGGACAAATTTGGACTCTGAATTAATTCAAACATATTTGAATTGGAGCTATTTAAATGCTATATGTATTTTAGATGCTCCAAAAATGTTGGAAATTGTTAAGGGTCACTCGAATAATTCAGAAAGCACCCATAATTGTTTCCAGGATTTTATGAAATGGTTTAGTATTATTACTAAATCAAAACAAATAGCAAAAAAATAGAAAACAAAAACTAAATAGAAAAGGGAGAGAGAGAAAGGCCAGAGGCCACTTACCTGGAGCTGGCCCAGTTGGCCCAACCCACCAACCCACGTTGCCAGTCGTCTCCTAGCTTCTGCCAGGAGGATGACGCCATGTCGACGCGCGCGCAACCGAGCTCCACCTCCTGCTTTCGCCCCCGCCCTTGTTCGAGCGCCTGGAGACGCCTAGCACATTCTCCCTCACTCCCCCTCCTCTCTGCTTCCTCTCTCCCTCTCTAGCCCCTGCTCCCCGCGACCACCCGAGAGCCCCGCTAGCCACCACTGCCGCCCGCGTGGCCATCGCCATCCCCTCGCCCCCTGCCATGTCCATCCGAACCACATCAATGTTGCGCCTCTACGAGAAGAAGATCGGGACCGCGGAAGCTCTATGTCATCGGCATCAAGCTCGTCCCTGCCGCCTCTGGTCGAAGCTCGTCGACATCGATCCGTCGTCTCCGGAGCGTCCCCGGCCACATCGAGGTTCTCCTCGTCACCACCGTTAGGTCCTCTCCCATCTCCCCTCTGTCCCCTACTCAAACTCACGCCGTAGCCGCTGTTCCACCGCAACCGAAGCTTGCCGCCACCATGCCTCCTAGTCGCCGTTGCTAGGGCACCCAAAGCTCGCGTCCGAGCACATGGTTGTGCTCCTACTGGTCCGTAGTTGATGCCCCGCTGCTTAACTTGCTCCGCCACATGCTCTAGCCACAGCTGCCGCACACACCGAACTCCGGCCGCCGACCAAGTGCTCGTCGTCGGCGAACTAGGCCACCCCACGACCTTCTGACACCTCCCCTGGATGCGGGAGAGCACGAGCTTGCCTCCGGTGCCCTCGGTGCGTCCAGCCGAGGCCAGAAACGGCCGGCCGGCGATCGGCGCCGCGCCGGATTAGCGCCGCCGGTTAGCCGCTGGTTAACCCCAGCGTTAGCACTAATTAACCCCGGATTAATATCCACTTAACAGCGAGCCCATGACATGTGGACCCAGCAGGTCAGGTTTGACCTGGACTGGGTCAGTTGACCGCTGACGTCATCCTGACATAGTGCTGATTCCAGAAAATGTTTAAAACTTCAAAATTTCATAGAAATTCAACCATAACTCCAAATGAAAAGATTTATATATGAAAAATGATCAGAAAAAATCCAATCCATCCATCTGTATCGTTTTTCATGCATGTTAGAACAACTTATAGTTGCTGAATAGGGCAAATCATATGTCTGGCATTTGAATATCCACATATGGAGTTTGAATTTGAATCTTGGGTTCAAACCAACTTCATTTAACTTGTTGCTAGTTGCATTAGCTCAATCAACAGCATATTGCCATGTCATGATCATGCATCATATTATGCATTGCATTGATTGTGTTTCCTCTCTATTGCCGGTATTTGTTCCCCCTCGGTAGACTTTGATCCGAAGATGAGTTCGATGACACCGATGAAGAGCTATAATATCTTCCGAAGTGCCAGGCAAGCAAAAACCCCTTGTTCATTCCGATACAATCCCACTCTCTCGCTCCTGCTCTCTTTTACTGCATTAGGACAACAACGATTCAACTGTTACATGCTGTCGTAGTTGAACCCCTTTCCTCTGCATGACGTGTCATTGCCACAGTAAATAGATGAAACCCACTAGCATGAGTAGGAATTGTTTGAGCCCTGATGTGCCTACTCATTCATGCTTGTTGTCATGCCTGCTACTGCTTAGAGTTGAGTCAGGTCTGATTCATCGGGAATGAATTGGAACGTGGTGAACATGTCCTACCGTTGAGAGCTAAGTGTGTGAACACGATTTGGTAAAGGTAGCGGTGAGGGGCCATGTAGGAGTACATGGTGGGTTGTCTCATTGCAGCCGTTCTCGGAAACTGAGTTCTGTGTTTGTGATCCATGAACAGTTACTACCACACATTGGGTTCCGGTAACTCGGCCCCTCTCGGCTTATTAATCAACTCGATCTCTGTCCAGGAGTTGCAACTAGTTTCTCGTGTTTGTAGATAGTGTTAGTAGTCTACCAAGTGGCACCCTGTACAGGTGGGCTTGGGATAGACTAGGCACAGTGGCACGGTGTACCAAGTGGCACCCGGATGGTGGGCTTGGGAACCCTGCACATATCGTTTGGGGCCGTGAGCGACACCCCGGCCGGATCTCCTTGCGGATGGAACCCGAATAGGCGATAAACCTGGACTATAGACTTGTGTGGTTAGTCAGGTCGTGGCCGACTCCCTCACCAGGCTTCCGCTTGAAGGTTGCCGAGATACACGACATGTACATGGTGGTAAGTGGCGAGAGCGTGTGTGAAGAAGTACACCCCTGCAGGGTTATCATTATCTATTCGAATAGCCGGATTCCTCGGATATGAAAACTTGGACCCCTTGCATAGTTCATAGACAAGTGAAAGTGGATACTCTAGAATGCGCAAGATAAGCGTAAGTGCCATGGATGGCGTTCTCGTAGGGAGACGGGAGCGGATCCATAGTGGTGTATTGGTATGGTGAATATGTGGACTCGTGTGCGCCACCTCAAAGAGTTACCTGCAGTCGTAGTTCAGGATAGCCACCGAGTCAAAGCTGGCTTGCTGAAGTTAAACTCCACCACCCCTTTGATGATACCGATGCATATGTAGTTAGTTCTGATGTAAGTCTTGCTAGGTACATTTGTACTCACGTTTGCTTAATTTATGTTTTGCCGAGATACTTCAGTCTCACTAGTAGTTCCGCATGGACTTCGACGTTTAGCTCGTTACCTCCGCTACGATCTTGTACCCTTGGGAGGGTCTTGTAGATAGTCAGGCTTCTTAGCCTTTTCCATTTGTAGATGTCTGTACTCAGACATGTTAAGCTTCCGCGTGTGCTTTGACTTGTATGCTCTGAATGTTGGGTCATGAGACCAATGTTTGTAATATCTCGCTCCTCGGAGCCTAATGAATAAATACTTGAGTCGTAGAGTTATGTTGTGATGCCATGTTTTATTTACACATATCGAGCATATTGTGTGTATGATTGAAATGCTTGGTATGTGTGGGATCCGACAGCCTAGTTGTTCATCCTTGGTAGCCTCTCTTATGGGGAAATGTAGTCTTGTGCTTCCATGAGCCATAGTAGTCCGCTACAGCCCGGTTCACCGGAATCCTGCTAGCCCAGCACTACTGCTCTGAAACACTTAGACTGGCCGGCATGTGATTCACTTCGTTCATGTGTCTGTCCCTTCGGGGAAATGTCACGCGGTGACATCCGGAGTCCTGCTAGCCTGCTACAGCCCGGGTTCCCGGAGTCCTGTTAGCCCAGTTGCTGTAGCCCGGATTCACATGCTGCTGACCGACATGCTCGATGTTGATTCATGTATGCCTGTCCCCGTAAGTTAGTGCCACTTCGGGTTCACGACTAGTCATGTCGGCCCGGGTTCTCTGTCATATGGATGCTAGCGACACTATCATATACGTGAGCCAAAAGGCGCAAACAGTCCCGGGCCATGGTAAGGCGACACCCATGGGGATAATGTGCGTGAGGCCGCAAAGTGATATGAGGTGTTACAGGCTAGATCGGTGACTTAGAATAGGGGTCCTGACATCCTCATCGGGCAATTGGTTGCATCTGTCTTCGATATCTTTGGTCTGAAGTTCTATGCTCCATGGGTAATGCGCCTCATCAAGCTTCACTCTGCTATCAACTATCAACCGTCTGCGCAATCACCTTATATTCTTGCCAGAGGTTGATCTGTCTGTCAAAGCCGTTTACCCAGAGCCTGCAAAGGAGCCAATTTATCTTCACAATGTTGATCATCAAAGCTTCACCCAACCCATTGAAGGAATTCAGGCCGTTTCTCGTGTTTATCCCTTGGCTGGCAATACACGTGCCCCTCGCACCCAAACTGAAGCCACTTCAAGTACCATCGCCCAAAGGCCTCGGAAGTGATCTCGTATTATCAATGATCGAGAGCTTCTCGTCGCTCTACATCAGAAACAGGATAAGCATCATGACTGGCTTAAGCATCAGATGCAAAGCCTCTTGGTTGACGTCAATCGCATTCGAAATCTTGCCACCAAGAATGCCTTTGTTACACATGAAACCTGTCGGAGGTCTTGGAAGAGTTTGATGTTACTCGGTGCTGAAGCTGATCTTCAAGACGATGGCTTCACAGAGAGATTCAAGTTTGACTCAACTCCTCCGAGGAATGCTCACTTGCGTCGGACTCCCTCACTTGAAGACTCTAACTATTCTTCCTCAGCTGCATCAGTTAATGCCAGAGTCATAGATGATCAAGATGATGCTACCTCTCCTCCTCAAACTTCGGCACGTATCGACACTGCACCAAGTTCGTCCGCACCACCAAACCTCAACGACGACCCTGCTTCATCGCCTACTCCACATGGGAACGAGTAGCAAGCTCTATGTCTTCAAACCTTTTTGGTCATTACTGACAAAAGGGGCAGAAGCATATGAGTTGATAGTCTTCAAGCGGGTCCATATGGGTGGTTGCTATACTTTTGCTACATTTTTCAAGTGCTTACAACTCTCGCTTTTGATACATTTGGTTCGTTTTGAGTTGTAACACTTAAACTTGATGGTCGTCTGCTACCTTTTCGACACTATGTGATGCGACGATAAATTCCGCACGAAGTCATTTTGCAGACGTCCATTTTTCATTATGCATGTCATTATCTTTGTTATATCCTTTCATGCATGATAAATTGTATTCATAAGTAGAAGAGGAGCTCCACAAGTACAACCTGCCATGTGCATTTGCATTCAAAAGAAAAATACTTATATGCACATCTTCAGGGGGAGCCTTTCTGCTACTTACGAAGACAATCCTTTACAGTTTCACATACTTTTATCCCCGTTGAAAACTTCAACTAGTTTGTCATCAATCACCAAAAAGGGGGAGATTGTAAGTGCATCTAGTGCCACCCCTAGTTGGTTTTTGAGTATTGACGACAAACCTGGTTGAGGGACTAATGTGTTTGTGAGAATTGCAGGACAACACGGGTAGTAGTCCCTCATTGATTCGGTTTACCTGCCGGAGATGAGCCCTAAAAATGTATTAAGACATTGAAGACAAAGGTGGTATGTGAAAATATTCACATTGAAGACTATGACAAGAGAAGACATTGCATGAAGACTATGGAGCGCGAAGACTTAGTTGTTTCGTTGTTTCCTTTTCTTCTTTGTTGAGTCATAGGAACTGTCGTACTGTTAAGTGGGGTCCTAGTGAACAAAGTCAGAGTGACTGAAGTGATGCTTAACCAAAATCCTATGTCTTCGAGCGAAGACAATGAGAGCAAATCTTATACAGAGCTGGATGAGTCAGCTTTACTTGTAGCTCAAGTAAAGTTGCCGCGTGTGTTTGAAATCCGACCGTTGGAACACGTGTCAGTTCCTTAGTGACCCAGGGTCATTTCGGACAAATCAGGTCGGGTTGCCTAGTGGCTATAAATAGCCCACCCCTACACCATAAATTGGTGGTGCTCTGATGAGGACATGACTACCTTGGATATGATCAAAAATATTGCATATATGCATATTTGTCAGGTGATTTCTAGTGGAAACTATTCAATAATCTATTTATGTTATCCAGAACAAAAATACTTCACACACTTTTGTGTTTTGTCTAATTGCAGGTGTATGGGACATTTGTACAATCCACATATGAAGATAAGGAAGAAAGAGATATTTATTTGCTGTCCAAAAAGTTCTCTCACGTCACTTTTGGCCCAAGAGAAGATAGAGTCCAAGTCTCTCACGTTCTGGATTCAGATTCGGACTGCACAGACACACCTGACTCAAAACGCACACAAGTTTTTCATACGGACTCTGAATTGGGTGATTCTTTTTTTGTTGGAAACTAGATCTCGTGCACTTTCCAACCCAATTGGAATCACCTTCAAATTCGTCCGGAGCGTTGAGTTGTGGACGAAACAATCTGATGTTGCAGCAGAATCCGAGTCAAACTACAAGTCCAAAGGTGTTACATCACCTCCACTTGGGCCCATTGGCCTTGTACGACCTAGATTTAGTTTTAGGCTGCCTTGGGACGTCCTCCCACCTCCTTGGCCGCCACACCTTGCTCCTATATAAGTAGATCCATCTAGTAGCTTTTCCTTGGGATTTGTTTAGTTAAAAGTTAGCCATTGCAACTTCGTGTGCTTCGTTTGTGTCCAACGACCAGACCAAGACCACTTTTCGAATCCCCACCATTATCAATACTTCATACATATTCGCGATATTCAGATTGCTTTTATCATATTCTTGCTTGTTCTTCGATTGCTTGCAGGAATAGACCTTCGTGGTCAGGTTGATCGTGTTCCGGCGTGGTCAATAACCTCTCGGAGTTGGTTTAGCGATTGCTAAGGCACAACGTCGTTGCACGTTTGTAGTCGGATCGTCAAAGTCATCTCCACCAAATCGATAGTTATCATCTCATCGAAAGATCGGGACACCCCGCCTCTATCATGCTCAAAGTTAGTGCACGGCTTTTGTCGTTTGAGAGCAACCCACCTCAAAGCCTTTGAGAGAGAAATCCTTGCGGGGACAAAGCCCTAAACACCCAGAGCCAAAGAGTGTTAGGCATCACTGAAGTCTTCTTGTCTGTGTGATCTGAAGACTTGTTACACTTGAGGACTGTGAATCCTCCAGCCGATTAGGCGTCGCGTTCTGAGCATCCAAGAGTCATTGTGGATCGCTGGTGAACGAAGTCTGTGAAGGTTTGGAAGTCTACCTTGAAGACTTACCAGAGTGATTGAGCGAGGACTGGGTGTCCTTAGCTCAAGGGGAATAAGGTGAAGACATGGTCTTCTGAGTTAAATCTCAGCCTCCCTAACCAGACGTATAGTTGTCACAGCAACTGAAACTGGTCGAACAAATCATTGTCTTCAACAAGCCACTGGTTCTATCCTTCCCATCTCTTTATTTACAGTTGGTCCTTGTGAAGTCATTGCCTGTTTGCATTGTCCATTTGTCTTCACTGTGTGACTGTTTGTTCAGATTGGTTTCATACTATCTTCCATCCTGATCCGTACTGCCTAGCTTCTATTAGTCTTCATGCTCTCACTTCATCGAATACTTGACTATGGCTTGTCTAGTGTAGTCTACCTTTCGCTGCATGGTTATAGGTTCATTTCTATCGTTTGTCTTCGAAACTCCAATGTTTTGAAGACTTTCATAAAAATCGCCTATTCACCCCCCCTCTAGTCGATAACTAGCACTTTTAATTGGTATCAGAGCAAGGTACTCCCTTGTTTTGTGTGATTCGGTTTAACCACCTGGAGTTTTAGCTATGTCGACTGCAGGGATAATCAAAGTCTCCGTTGCGTGCCCCGTCTTCGATGGACCTGAATATCCCTACTGGAAGAACAAGATGCACATGCATCTCGAAGCCATTGATGTCAACCTCTGGTATGTCGTCAAGAATGGCATTCCCAAGGCTGGTGAAGGTGTCACCGCTGCTGATGTCAAGAAGTTCGTTCAACTAGATTCCACTGCCAAGAACATCATCTGTGGTCATCTGACCAAAGGGCAGTATGGCCGTGTGAGTGCTCTGGAAACATCAAAGCTAGTCTGGGACTAGCTCTCTGATGAGGACATCAATACAATTGTTACACCCACAGCCCCTGCTGCTATACATACTGGACCAATTACTAGAGCTCGTGCACGCCAACTAAATTACCAGGTACTTTCGTTTCTTGGTAATGATTCTAATGTTCATGAGAATATGATGCTGCCTAAATTGGATACATTTGTTTTGCTTACAAATGAAGGGCCTAGCTTGGAGAAGGATGAACATTGGAGCAAGAACAAGCATGGAGATGATGGCATGCGCAAGGGGAACAAGAACGGAGTTACAAGTGATGATTTCAGGACTTTGAAGCCACCATAATGGGTGCATGAAGCCTTGGACGAAATATACAAGATGCCACTTCATAAATTTCGTCCCGAGGCTATTTTAGGTGCTGCGTCACCTTATTATTGGGCCAGGCCCATGTAATTTCTAAATACATAAGTATAGGCTATTTTTAGAGTCCGTATGTGTGGGGAAACAAGAGATAGGGTTGATTTCGGACCCCTCCACCAAGGGCCACGAAATTCCCCCCCTCTTCCTCCATATATACAGCCCTTAGGGCATCGTTTAGACTTTGGGTTTTGTTTAGATTAAAAGTTCGCCATAGCTGCAACTTCGCGTACTTCGTTTGTGTTCAACGACCAGACAAAGGCGTCACAGAACCCCACCTTGATCAATAAAGCTTTCATCTTATATTCGCAATATCCAGATTGCAATCTCAGTTTCTTGCTTGTTCTTCGTTTGCTCGCAGGAAACAGACCCTCGTGGTCAGGTTGATCGTGCTCCGGCGTGGTCAATAACCTCTCGGAGTTGGTTTAGCGATTGCTAAGGCGCGACGTCCTCGCACGTTCGTAGTCGGATCGTCAAAGTCGACTTCCACCAAAGCGATATCCATCATCTCATCGAAAGACGGGACACCTTTGCCTCTATCATCTAATCTTGGTGATGATTCTGTGTTGAATGACTTATTGCATGTTTGCTTATTTAAGCATGTTGTAGCATGTAAATTTGATGCAAGTAAGGTTTATTCACCAATGTTGGGATGGTTTAATGATGAACATTGTCAATCTTTTGAAATGAATAAGAGCTTCACTTATATGTGCAAACTGAGTTGCAATATTTTCATGCCTTCTACTTCTTGTGCTAATTTTTTGGCTTTAGATTTTATGAACTATGCAAGTTACTCATCTATTCATGTGTCATATATGCAAAAATCAAGGGAAGTAAAAATGGATGACATATACATATACAACATGTACACCTTGTCTCTTTTGTTAGCCACATTTCAGATTAAGCAACGCCGAGGACGGCTTTATTTTCAAGAAGGGGAGGATGATGAGGACATGACAACCTTGGATATGATCAAAAATATTGCATATATGCATATTTGTCAGGTGATTTCTAGTGGAAACTATTCAATAATCTATTTATGTTATCCAGAACAAAAATACTTCACACACTTTTGTGTTTTGTCTAATTGCAGGTGTATGGGACATTTGTACAATCCACATATGAAGATAAGGAAGAAAGAGATATTTATTTGCTGTCCAAAAAGTTCTTTCACGTCACTTTTGGCCCAAGAGAAGATAGAGTCCAAGTCTCTCACGTTCTGGATTCAGATTCGGACTGCACAGACACACCTGACTCAAAACGCACACAAGTTTTTCATACGGACTCTGAATTGGGTGATTCTTTTTTTGTTGGAAACTAGATCTCGTGCACTTTCCAACCCAATTGGAATCACCTTCAAATTTGTCCGGAGCGTTGAGTTGTGGACGAAACAATCTGATGTTGCAGCAGAATCCGAGTCAAACTACAAGTCCAAAGGTGTTACATCACCTCCACTTGGGCCCATTGGCCTTGTACGACCTAGATTTAGTTTTAGGCTGCCTTGGGACGTCCTCCCACCTCCTTGGCCGCCACACCTTGCTCCTATATAAGTAGATCCATCTAGTAGCTTTTCCTTGGGATTTGTTTAGTTAAAAGTTAGCCATTGCAACTTCGTGTGCTTCGTTTGTGTCCAACGACCAGACCAAGACTACTTTTCGAATCCCCACCATTATCAATACTTCATACATATTCGCGATATTCAGATTGCTTTTATCATATTCTTGCTTGTTCTTGGATTGCTTGCAGGAATAGACCTTCGTGGTCAGGTTGATCGTGTTCCGGCGTGGTCAATAACCTCTCGGAGTTGGTTTAGCGATTGCTAAGGCACAACGTCGTTGCACGTTTGTAGTCGGATCGTCAAAGTCATCTCCACCAAATCGATAGTTATCATCTCATCGAAAGATCGGGACACCCCGCCTCTATCATGCTCAAAGTTAGTGCACGGCTTTTGTCGTTTGAGAGCAACCCACCTCAAAGCCTTTGAGAGAGAAATCCTTGCGGGGACAAAGCCCTAAAGACCCAGAGCCAAAGAGTGTTAGGCATCACTGAAGTCTTCTTGTCTGTGTGATCTGAAGACTTGTTACACTTGAGGACTGTGAATCCTCCAGCCGATTAGGCGTCGCGTTCTGAGCATCCAAGAGTCATTGTGGATCGCTGGTGAACGAAGTCTGTGAAGGTTTGGAAGTCTACCTTGAAGACTTACCAGAGTGATTGAGCGAGGACTGGGTGTCCTTAGCTCAAGGGGAATAAGGTGAAGACATGGTCTTCTGAGTTAAATCTCAGCCTCCCTAACCAGACGTATAGTTGTCACAGCAACTGAAACTGGTCGAACAAATCATTGTCTTCAACAAGCCACTGGTTCTATCCTTCCCATCTCTTTATTTACAGTTGGTCCTTGTGAAGTCATTGCCTGTTTGCATTGTCCATTTGTCTTCACTGTGTGACTGTTTGTTCAGATTGGTTTCATACTATCTTCCATCCTGATCCGTACTGCCTAGCTTCTATTAGTCTTCATGCTCTCACTTCATCGAATACTTGACTATGGCTTGTCTAGTGTAGTCTACCTTTCGCTGCATGGTTATAGGTTCATTTCTATCGTTTGTCTTCGAAACTCCAATGTTTTGAAGACTTTCATAAAAATCGCCTATTCACCCCCCCTCTAGTCGATAACTAGCACTTTTAATTGGTATCAGAGCAAGGTACTCCCTTGTTTTGTGTGATTCGGTTTAACCACCTGGAGTTTTAGCTATGTCGACTGCAGGGATAATCAAAGTCTCCGTTGCGTGCCCCGTCTTCGATGGACCTGAATATCCCTACTGGAAGAACAAGATGCACATGCATCTCGAAGCCATTGATGTCAACCTCTGGTATGTCGTCAAGAATGGCATTCCCAAGGCTGGTGAAGGTGTCACCGCTGCTGATGTCAAGAAGTTCGTTCAACTAGATTCCACTGCCAAGAACATCATCTGTGGTCATCTGACCAAAGGGCAGTATGGCCGTGTGAGTGCTCTGGAAACATCAAAGCTAGTCTGGGACTAGCTCTCTGATGAGGACATCAATACAATTGTTACACCCACAGCCCCTGCTGCTATACATACTGGACCAATTACTAGAGCTCGTGCACGCCAACTAAATTACCAGGTACTTTCGTTTCTTGGTAATGATTCTAATGTTCATGAGAATATGATGCTGCCTAAATTGGATACATTTGTTTTGCTTACAAATGAAGGGCCTAGCTTGGAGAAGGATGAACATTGGAGCAAGAACAAGCATGGAGATGATGGCATGCGCAAGGGGAACAAGAACGGAGTTACAAGTGATGATTTCAGGACTTTGAAGCCACCATAATGGGTGCATGAAGCCTTGGACGAAATATACAAGATGCCACTTCATAAATTTCGTCCCGAGGCTATTTTAGGTGCTGCGTCACCTTATTATTGGGCCAGGCCCAT
>NW_021313101.1:0-1624 GCF_002162155.2 Triticum dicoccoides | reverse complement strand
GCCAGGGAGGAGGAGAGAGAGCGGGGGAGTGTTCTGGCGCCCGCGCGTGTGAGGCCGGCCATTGGCCGAGCCGGACGGCGTCGGGCACGCGCTGCAGGAGGGGAGAGAGAGGGAGAGACAATGGGGACGGCACGGCGGCGTGTCGCAGACGTCAAGACACATCAACTGGCGCGATGGGAAGGCACGAGGCGGTCGGGAGGCGCGGTGTCAACGGTCGGCGCTCTGGCAGGCGCTCCAGAGCGCGACTTTGGCCGGCATCCGCGGGTTTTCCGCGTCGCGCGCGCGTCCTTTTCTGTCTGGAGGCTACAGTGGAAGGGGGCAAAACCTGGAAAGAGCCTGGGATGCTCTGGGGTGCAGAGGGGAGAGAGAGAGGCTGGGAGAGAGAAGGGAAGCTGTTGTCCAGAGAGGACAAACGTGATTCCCTCCTTCCTTCACATTGCTTCCTCGGGTAGAAAAGTGTCTAAGTGACAGAGGGGAGTGAGGAGGGGTTGTGGCAAAAAGATGAACTCAAGGAGATTAGTGAAAGTGGCAAAAATAGGCTTTTTAGTATTTTGCCAGAAGGTGTTTGATGGAGTTTTGGGTAAGCTAATGACTCCCACTGGCCAAGATACTCCAAGGGGTGAAATGTCACATATATTTAGGGCCTTCCACCCATTTTGAGCTTATTTGGACAAAGTTGCCAATGCAACTTTTGCAAACCCTAGAAATGGGTAGAAATGGATTTGTGTAGATCCAGTGGAGTAAATCATTTCTCCTTGATGTACCACTTGGTGTGGTGGCCTTATTTGGTCACATGGTCAGGCTCACCAAAGTTGGGGTCCTGGAGAAAAAGTTGGTAGTGCAAAGTAGTTCAAACTTGATTCTGGTCAGAGAGGGTTTTGAGGCACTTTGACCAAGACTTCCTATTCTCCAACCTGTGCCATTTGGTCCAGATGCATCATTAGACCAATGAAGCATGTCCACCAAGTTTGAGCACATTTGGACATACTTGGCAATGTAAAGTTGATCAAACTTCAGAATGGACAGAGATAGTTTTGAGGGGTTTTGATGGTGTTATCTTGTTCTCCAAGTCATGAGACTTGGCAAGATCATCTAATATGTCATATGTGACATGATGGAATTTTCCTGGAATTTCTGGAGAATATTTCCTTTGTAAATATTTCAAAAGCTCGAAATATCCAGAAAGGGTTTTAGAGGGATTTGACCAATATTTTGAGCATGACCAGGTGTTGAAACTCTTATATATGGACAATATATGTCCTATGAGTTTCCCTAAATTTTGTCAAATATTTTTGAAACAGTAAAGTAATTTTTTCCTATTAAAGACCATTTCTGGCCTTAAGAAAAAGCCTTTAAATAAAATAGAACAGTAACTTTTAAAATTATATTTTTGTGGTTCCTGGGCATCCTATATCTAATAGGAGTCTAATATATTTTTGGAAAGATTTTTACTGCCCTTAATCAAGTACTTGTAGTGCAAACCTCAATTCAGGGGTTTTTGGAAAACTAATTTTAGAAAATACTTTCTGGCCAAATTATTTTTGTAAGAAAACTCCATATAGCACTATTCACATGGCATGGTCATTGGTCAGGAGCTTGGGGTAAGGAGGTGGAATATAGAGGG
>NW_021313100.1:0-1119 GCF_002162155.2 Triticum dicoccoides | reverse complement strand
CATAGCTGCAACTTCGCGTACTTCGTTTGTGTTCAACGACCAGACAAAGGCGTCACAGAGCCCCACCTTGATCAATAAAGCTTTCATCTTATATTCGCAATATCCAGATTGCAATCTTAGTTTCTTGCTTGTTCTTCGTTTGCTCGCAGGAAACAGACCCTCGTGGTCAGGTTGATCGTGCTCCGGCGTGGTCAATAACCTCTCGGAGTTGGTTTAGCGATTGCTAAGGCGCGACGTCCTCGCACGTTCGTAGTCGGATCGTCAAAGTCGACTTCCACCAAAGCGAAATCCACCATCTCATCGAAAGACGGGACACCTTTGCCTCTATCAAGTGGTATCAGATTTCCAGGTTGCTCGGTGAGATTTTACAGTTTTTTAGTAGTTTAGATCGAGTCTGCTCTTCATACCTATAGTCCACGAAAAAGCCACAAAAAAGAATTTAGGGTTAGTTCATCATATCCGAACCAATCTGAGCCTTGCATAATCTTTTTAGGGTTTTGCTTTGTTGAATTTGCGGTTGCATCGTCGTGTCTAGTTGCTGGTCTTAGAGTCTAGTCTTTTAGAGTTTCGAGTTCTGGTCATAAGTTGTCACGTCGCCGCCGCACCATCATCATCGCCCCTGCCAGCTACCACCACCGCACCGAATCCGTATCCATATACCACCACCAATCCGTGTCCATATACCACCACCGATCCATATCCATATACTACCACCGCTACCACCACCGCTGCCATATACCACCACCATATATCCACCACCAATCCGAGTTCTTTGCTTATTAGGTTTGTTTTCGGGATCCATCTAGATTCCGATTCGTGTTTCCTTGCCGGAGTAGGTTTCGGAAAAGAAAAAAAAAGTCGGGTAGCCACGCTCCGTTTAGGCCCAAAATTTTTCGAAAACGCATTTTTCGAAAAAATTTCTGGCTATCCTATTTTTAGGTGTTTCTGAGTGTTTTGAGACAGGTGCCATTATAGGAAGTTTTTTTTTGACCCGTTTCCAGTTTTTGGGTCCGGGCAGCCGAAAAAAAAAAATTTGGTCGAAAAAATTTCGTGCCCATCCTGTCAGTTTGAGCTAGGAAGAGTTTTGAGACACTCGCCATTATAGTGATTTTTCGCAAA
>NW_021313099.1:0-1006 GCF_002162155.2 Triticum dicoccoides | reverse complement strand
AACGGGCTACGTATCCGGGTTCGTCTCGTCGTTCTGAGCAACTTTCATGTTGAAAATATTTTAATCCGAGTTACGGATTAAAAGGTATGATTTTCTAAAGATTTTATTAATTTCTGAAATTTAATTAATTATTCAATTAATTCGGAAAATGGATTTATGACATCAGCATGATGTCATGCTGACGTCAGCAGTCAACAGAGTTGACTGGTCAACCTGACATGTGGGGTCCGCATGTCATAGACTGAACAGGCTAATCAAGTTTTAATTAAGTTAACTAGTGATTAGATTAATTTAATCAGGATTAGTTAAGTTAATTAATTCTTTAGTTAATTAATTAATATTTTAATTTTTATTATTTATTTATTATTTTCTTTTACATTTTCTGTTAAATCGTTATATGCGTTGGGCCCCTCTGGTCAGTGGCACAGAGGCCCTAGCAGGTCGGGCCAACGGGCACCGATAGCGGGCGGGGGCGTCGGACGCGCCCGAGCGGGCGCACGCCCAGTACTGGCGGACCCGGCAGGGCACCGGTGCAGGGGAGGTCAGTGGCCATGACGAGGCCATTGCCGGAGCAGGGTCCGGCCGACGGCGGCGACGGGACTACAGAGGCGGGGCGGAGGGTAGTGGCCGGACGCGGCCACGATGGGCGCGCGCGGGCAGGCGAGTAGGGCCGTGGGGAGCGGCGGTGCTCGGCGGGAGTGGCGGTGGTGAGCACGGCCGGAGAGGGAGGCGATGCGCGGGCGCGCGCGTCGGGCGTGGCCGGCGCGGCACGAGCGCAGCTAGGCCGTGGCCATGGTGGGGGGAGCCGCGGGATGCGGTGGCTGCTTCACGGAGAGAGGAGGACGACCGGGGGTTGCTCACCCGCGTTGAAGGGAAGGCCCGATGCAGGGGGTACGCGACGGCGGGGCGAGGTGGCAGCGACGGCGAACGGCGTTGGCGTCGGGGCGTCGTTGGGGAGGAGGACGGGGACGGTTGCATCCCGGCGGTGAGGCGGCGTCAGCGCGGT
>NW_021313098.1:0-1129 GCF_002162155.2 Triticum dicoccoides | reverse complement strand
GGCCAAAACTGCGATTGTTGATGACCGACACGTAA
Source organism: Triticum dicoccoides (assembly GCF_002162155.2). Lineage (NCBI taxonomy): Eukaryota > Viridiplantae > Streptophyta > Magnoliopsida > Poales > Poaceae > Triticum > Triticum dicoccoides. Next base: position 1,094 of record NW_021313098.1, on the reverse strand, counting down.
GTGCATCTTTGGGTTCAACAACTATGGAAATCGCTTCGGGACCCCAAAAAGGTGAGTAATAGTCCACGAAACGGGTCAGAATTGGCCAGAACTATGAGTGTTGACGACGGGCACGTAAACGCACCCCTGGGATTGTGAATCATGGAAATCGCTCTAGGACCCCAAAACAGTGAGTAATTGTCCACGTGATAGACCAGAATTGGGCAAAATGGTGAGTGTTGATAACCGACACATAAACACACCCCGGGGATCGCAAATCCTGTAAATCGCTCTAGGACCCCAAAACGGTGAGTAATAGTGCACCAAACGGACCAGAATCGGCCAAAACTGCGATTGTTGATGACCGACACGTAAGCGCACCGTAGGGTTTGTCAATCGTGGAAATCACTTCGGGATGCCAAAACTGTGTAATAGTTCAAAACGGGCCAAAATCGGCCAAAAGTGCGAGTCTTGACGACCAGCACGCAAGCACACCTTGGGGTTCGACAAAAATGGAAATCTCTTTGGGACCCCAAAATGGTGAGTAATAGTCCATGAAACGGGTCGGAATCAACAAAACCTGCGAGTGTTGATGAGCGACATGTAAACGCACCCAGAGGTTCGTCAATCATGGAAATCACTCCGGGACCCCAAAACAACGAGTAATAGTCCACGAGACGGCCAGAATTAACCAAAATTGTGAGTGTTGATGACCGACACATAAACGCACCCCCGGGGTTCGTCAATCGTGGAAATCACTTCGGGACCCCAAAACTGAGTAATAGTCCAAGAAACGTGCCAGAATTGGCCAAAACTGCGAGACTTGACGACCAACACGTAAGCACACATTGGGGTTCGACACAATGGAAATCGCTTTAGGACCCCAAAACGGTGAGTAGTAGTCCACGAAAGGGACAGAATCGAAGAAAACCGCGATTGTTGATGACCGAAACATAAACGCACCAGGGGTTCGTCAATCGTGGAAATCCCTCCGGGACCCGAAACAGCGAGTTATAGTCCACAAAACGGGCCAGAATCGGCCAAAACTGCGAGTGTTGATGAACGACACGTAAGTGCATCTTTGGGTTCAACAACTATGGAAATAGCTTCGGGAC
>NW_021313097.1:0-1953 GCF_002162155.2 Triticum dicoccoides | reverse complement strand
TTATGAATTAAACCATTTTAACATGACGTATGTGCAGAAATAATGCAAACAACAAGTTTAAATATTTTAACATGGATGAAAGTTGGATATTGTGAAACTAGATAAAATTCTAAGCATTTTACATGTATTGTTTGATTAATTTGGATGCATGCATATTTAGTTATTAACAATTCAAAATGATGGCAATTCTGTGAATAAGAATGCACTGGAAAATGCTAAAATACACAGACTGGAAAAAAACGCACGGGCCGGATTGCAGCAACCTGCAGCGGCCCCAGGAGGACTTGGCCCGAGTGAGCGCTGAGTGTGCAAAATAACAGGAACAGAGCAAAAATGGACATTTACATATAAAGTTTAATTAAAACGGAGATACGATTATTTAGTTATGAATTAAACCATTTTAACATGATGTATGTGTAGAAATAATGCAAACAGCAATTTTAAGTATTTTAACATGGATGAAAGTTGGATATTGTGAAACTAGATAAAATTCTAAGCATTTTACATGTATTGTTTGATTAATTTGGATGCATGCATATTTAGTTATTAACAATTCAAAATGATGGCAATTCTGTGAATAAGAATGCACCGGAAAATGCTAAAATACACAGACTGAAAAAAAATGCACGGGCCGGATTGCAGCAACCTGCAGCGGCCCAGGAGGACTTGGCCCGAGTGAGCGCTGAGTGTGCAAAATAACAGGAACAGAGCGAAAATGGACATTTACATATAAAGTTTAATTAAAACGGAGATACGGTTATTTATTTATGAATTAAACCATTTTAACATGACGTATGTGCAGAAATAATGCAAACAACAAGTTTAAATATTTTAACATGGATGAAAGTTGGATATTGTGAAACTAGATAAAATTCTAAGCATTTTACATGTATTGTTTGATTAATTTGGATGCATGCATATTTAGTTATTAACAATTCAAAATGATGGCAATTCTGTGAATAAGAATGCACTGGAAAATGCTAAAATACACAGACTGGAAAAAAACGCACGGGCCGGATTGCAGCAACCTGCAGCGGCCCCAGGAGGACTTGGCCCGAGTGAGCGCTGAGTGTGCAAAATAACAGGAACAGAGCAAAAATGGACATTTACATATAAAGTTTAATTAAAACGGAGATACGATTATTTAGTTATGAATTAAACCATTTTAACATGATGTATGTGTAGAAATAATGCAAACAGCAATTTTAAGTATTTTAACATGGATGAAAGTTGGATATTGTGAAACTAGATAAAATTCTAAGCATTTTACATGTATTGTTTGATTAATTTGGATGCATGCATATTTAGTTATTAACAATTCAAAATGATGGCAATTCAGTGAATAAGAATGCCCTGGAAAATGCTAAAATAAACAGAGTGGAAAAAAAATGCACGGGCCGGATTGCATCAACCTGCAGCGGCCCATGTGACACCCGGATAATCAAGCTACAGTAACCTCTGCTAATGAAACCACGTCACCTCCGTTACTGTCGCTAATCTCGTGTTAGTTCGAAAACGATTCAAATTCAAATTTGAAATTAAGGCAAACAACAAAAGTTTTCCAAAAATAAAACTAAAATGTTCTAAATGTGTCGAATAAATCATAGGTAAATGGGGTGGTGAAACCAAACTTTTATGAAATGCTTAACTACACCATAATGATTTAAATAGTAGCAAAACTAATTATTTAAATGCCTTCACTAATTAAATAAATTATCAAACTAAATTATTTGGGGACTAGAGTTTTTGTGGTAGTGGACTAAATTGAAATACCAAATTAGATGCCAAGTATATATTTCACAAAAAACTAAAACAATAAGAAACAAAGATAAAAGAATAAATAAAAAGAAAAGAACAAAAGAAATAAAAACAGAACAGCCCCCCCCCCCGCTGGGCCTCGTGGCCCAGCTGGCCACCAGGCCGCCCCACGACCCAACCGGCCAGGCCGGCCCA
>NW_021313096.1:0-942 GCF_002162155.2 Triticum dicoccoides | reverse complement strand
CATATACAACATGTACACCTTGTCTCTTTTGTTAGCCACATTTCAGATTAAGAAACGCCGAGGACGGCTTTATTTTCAAGAAGGGGAGGATGATGAGGACATGACTACCTTGGATATGACCAAAAATATTGCATATATGCATATTTGTCAGGTGATTTCTAGTGCAAACTATTCAATAATCTATTTATGTTATCCAGAACAAAAATACTTCACACACTTTTGTGTTTTGTCTAATTGCAGGTGTATGGGACATTTGTACAATCCACATATGAAGATAAGGAAGAAAGAGATGTTTATTTGCTGTCCAAAAAGTTCTCTCACGTCACTTTTGGCCCAAGAGAAGATAGAGTCCAAGTCTCTCACGTTCTGGATTCAGATTCGGACTGCACAGACACACCTGACTCAAAACGCACACAAGTTTTTCATACGGACTCCGAATTGGGTGATTCTTTTTTTGTTGGAAACTAGATTTCGTGCACTTTCCAACCCAATTGTAATCACGTTCAAATTCGTCCGGAGTGTTGAGTTGTGGACGAAACAATCTGATGCTGCAGCAGAATCCGAGTCAAACTACAAGTCCAAAGGTGTTACATCACCTCCACTTGGGCCCATTGGCCTTGTACGACCTAGATTTAGTTTTAGGCTGCCTTGGGACGTCCTCCCACCTCCTTGGCCGCCACCCCTTGCTCCTATATAAGTAGATCCATCTAGTAGCTTTTCCTTGGGATTTGTTTAGTTAAAAGTTAGCCATTGCAACTTCGTGTGCTTCGTTTGTGTCCAACGACCAGACCAAGACCACTTTTCGGATCCCCACCATTATCAATACTTCATACATATTCGCGATATTCAGATTGCTTTTATCATATTCTTGCTTGTTCTTCGATTGCTTGCAGGAATAGACCTTCGTGGTCAGGTTGATCGTGCTCCGGCGTGGTCAATAAC
>NW_021313095.1:0-1290 GCF_002162155.2 Triticum dicoccoides | reverse complement strand
TTTCAATTTAATTTCAGAAGCAACACTAGATGGTTTATTATTAGGCTTCATTTGTTGCTCAAATTCTTTTGCCACAATCTGATTTTCACTCTTATTCTTCTCCTGTTGTGCTTTATTAGCTCTATTAATATCATCTTTCAAAATGGAATCAGGAGTCATAGGAAGCAAAGTAATATTTTTATCCTTATGAACAAGAGTATAGTGATTGTTTCTACCATGGTGTACAGAATTTTTATCAAATTGCCATGGTCTACCAAGTAATAAGGAACATGCTTGCATAGGTACCACATCACAATCAACATAATCAACATATGTAGAGATACTAAAATGCACACGAACAGTACGTGTTACCTTAACCTTGCCGCTGTTGTTGAACCATTGGATGTAGTAAGGATGTGGATGTGGTCTTGTGGTGAGAGAAAGCTTCTCCACCATCTCTATGCTAGCCAAGTTGTTGCAGCTCCCTCCGTCTATTATGACGCGCACAGAACGTTCCTTCACAACTCCCTTGGTATGGAACAAATTGTGCCTCTGATTTTGCTCAGCTTGTGTGACCTGCACACTCAAAACACGTTGAGCAACTAAACATTCATACCTGTTAGCGTCTTCAGGAGCCATGTATTGCGTCTCATGATCAGAATCATCTCCACCATGTTCTTCACGTGTAATAAGAGCCAATGTCTCCTCATCATAGTCACTAGCGGACTCATATCCACCATCCGCTGTAGCAATCATCACACGCGGAGATTTGCATTCCCTCGCATAATGACCTCCTCCCTTACAACGACGACAAATAATATCACTTGTGTGCCCTGTTGATGCCATGGAAGAAGAAGAACGCTGTGCAGGCCCCGCAGGTGCGCTCTTGGCAGATAATGGTGGTTGTGCCTGTTTTCTTGTATCACGGCTGGAGGTGGCACCGGATGGAGGTGCTGGTGCAGTTGAAGTAGAAGATGCACGTGGTATCCATGATGAAGGTCGGCCTGCAGAAAAGTTAGTTCGCCCCAATGCTTGTCGATCCTGCACTTCACGTTCAGCTTTACAAGCAAGATGGAATAAACGAGTGATATTAGTATACTCCTTATAGTCTAGAATGGTCTGAATCTCTCTATTTAATCCACCCAGAAAACGTGCAAGCATAGCTTCATTCTCCTCAACAATACCACATCTAATCATGCCAGTTTGTAATTCCTGATAATATTCTTCTACAGAATTTTTCCCTTGTCTTAAACGCTGCAATTTTTGAAGCAATTCACGTTGATAATATGGTGGAACCCAACGCGTACGCAT
>NW_021313094.1:0-1334 GCF_002162155.2 Triticum dicoccoides | reverse complement strand
AACAAATTTGAATCAAAGATTCAAATTTCAAATTCAAACATGGCCTTTTAAAAGTGCTTTTCCTTGTTCTGCTTAAAACATCAATTTAACTTGTTTGATCATGCATGAAAATAGTACAGATGGGTAGATTGGATTTTTCTGATCATTTTTCATATATAATTTGTCCAATTTGGAGTTACAGAATAAAAGTTATGAATTTTTGAAGTTTAAATAATATTCTGGAATTTCCTGATTTAAATTAAATCCAGAAATATAATTATTGCGCCAGCATGACGTCAGCATGACGTCAGTGGTCAACTGCGGCTGGCTGAGGTCAAACCTGACGTGTGGGGCCCACACGTCAGTGACAGGGGGGGTTAAACAGGATTAAATTAATCCTAATTAGGGATTAGTGGCGCTGGGGCCCACTGTCAGTGTCAGGGGGGGTTGACTAACAGTAGTTTAGCGCTAATCAAACCACCTGGCCGACAGGGCCCACGCGTCAGTGACCCTGGGAGGTCAAACCCCAGGTCGGACAAGTCAAACCCCACCGGCGACTTGACGCCGGCGAGGTCCGAGACGGCGGCGAAAGTGCTTTTTGCCATTCCGGCAACCAAATGGACGGCGGAAGGCATCTACGTGTTGCTGAGGTTGAGCCGCGACTATTGGTGGTGGTGGTTGGGCTCGGGGTGGCCGGAGTTGACGGCGGCGAGCTCGTGAGCGGCGGCCGGAGTTCGGGTGCGGTCGGAGTCGGCGTTGCAGGGTGTTAGAAGAGGTGTTGGTGCGTGCTACGTGCTCCTGGTGAGGTGTGGAGCACGATGGTGTGCTCGGTTGGGCGCTACGGCGACCGTGGCCACGACGGCGACATCGCCGGCGGCGTGGAGCTCTCGGCCAAGGTGGGGCTAGGGCCTAGAGGTCGAAAGAGACCAGGGGAGAAGGGGGAAACGATCCGGGGGCTCACCGCGGTTGCAGTGGGCGTCGAAGCGGCTCGGGGACGCGCCGGAGACGACGAATTCGACGGCGACGATGATCGGAGCCCGAAGAGGGGAACGGCGACGTGGCGGCGATGCAGGGCTTCCGGGGAGCTGTGGAGCGGTGGGGAGGAAGAGGGGGTCGTGGCGGAGCTTCTGAGCTAGTCGGGGGAGCGAGGGGTGGCCGGAGACGGCTGCTGTGGCGAACGGCGGCGAGTGTGGTGTTCGGCCGTGTGAGAGAGAGAGCGAGGGAGAGGAGAGGAGAGCCGGGGGAGAGTGAGAGAGAGCAGGGGGAGAGGCGTGGCGTCGTCCAGGGCATCGAGCGAGGAGGGGAGGGCAGGCAAGCAGGCGAGCAGGTGGCGTGGCGCGGTGGCGCGCGCGCGC
>NW_021313093.1:0-1268 GCF_002162155.2 Triticum dicoccoides | reverse complement strand
AGCGGTGCTTGTAGGACATAATCTTTCTTGGCAGCTATGAGGATGATCCTCAGGTTCCGGACCCAGTCCGTATAGTTGCTGCCATCGTCTTTCAGCTTGGTTTTCTCTAGGAACGCGTTGAAGTTGAGGACTATGTTGGCCATTTGATCTACAAGACATATTGTAAAAATTTAGACTAAGTTCATGATAATTAAGTTCATCTAATCAAATTATAATGAACTCCCACTCAGATTTGACATCCCTTTGGTCATCTAAGTGTTACACGATCCGAGTCGACTAGGCCGTGTCCGATCATCACGTGAGACGGACTAGTCATCGTCGGTGAACATTCTCATGTAGATCGTATCTTCCATATGACTCGTGTTCGACCTTTCGGTCTCCGTGTTCCGAGGCCATGTCTGTACATGCTAGGCTCGTCAAGTTAACCCTAAGTGTTTTCGCTGTGTAAAACTGTCTTACACCCGTTGTATGTGAACGTAAGAATCTATCACACCTGATCATCACGTGGTGCTTCGAAACGACGAACTGTAGCAACGGTGCACAGTTAGGGGAGAACACCTCTTGAAATTTTGTAAGGGATCATCTTATTTACTACCGTCGTTCTAAGTAAACAAGATGCATAAAACATAATAAACATCGCATGCAATTATATAAAGTAGTGACATGATATGGCCAATATCATATAGCTCCTTTGATCTTCATCTTCAGGGCTCCATGATCATCTTGTCACCGGCACGACACCATGATCTCCATCATCATGATCTCCATCATCGTGTCTTCATGAAGTTGTCACGCCAACGACTACTTCTACTTCTATGACTAACACGTTTAGTAATAAAGTAAAGTAGTTTACATGGCGTTCTTTAATGACACGCAGGTCATACAAAAAATAAAGACAACTCCTATGGCTCCTGCCGGTTGTCATACTCATCGACATGCAAGTCGTGATTCCTATTACAATAGCATGAACATCTCATACATGACATATAGATCATTCATCATTCATCACAACTTTGGCCATATCATATCACAAAGCACTTGCTGCAAAAACAAGTTAGACGTCCTCTAATTGTTGTTTGCAAGTTTTACGTGGCTGAAGTAGGGTTCTAGCAAGAACGTTTTCTTACCTACGTGAAACCACAACGTGATTTGTCAACTTCTATTTACCCTTCATAAGGACCCTTTTCATCGAATCCGCTTCAACTAAAGTAGGAGAGACAGACACCCGCCAGCCACCTTATGCAACTTGTGCATGTTAGTCGGTGGAA
>NW_021313092.1:0-1159 GCF_002162155.2 Triticum dicoccoides | reverse complement strand
TCAAAAACGAAGAGCATGCCAAGTTGATGCGATGGCACAGTGAGAACCGAAAGAAAGATGGGAAGTTGAGAGCACCCGCTGACGGGTCGCAGTGGAGAAAAATCGAGAGAATGTACTGGGATGAGTTTGCAAAGGACCCAAGGAATGTATGGTTTGCTTTAAGCGCGGATGGCATTAATCCTTTCGGGGAGCAGAGCGGCAATCACAGCACCTGGCCCATGACTCTATGTATGTATAACCTTCCTCCTTGGATGTGCATGAAGCGGAAGTTCATTATGATGCCAGTTCTCATCCAAGGCCCTAAGAAACCCGGCAACGAAATTGATGTGTACCTAAGGCCATTAGTTGAAGAACTTTTACAGCTGTGGAATGAAAACGATGTTCGTACGTGGGATGAGCACAGACAGGAGGAATTTAACCTTAAGGTGTTGTTGTTCGTGACCATCAATGATTGGCCCGCTCTCAGTAACCTTCCAGGACAGATAAACAAAGGATACCACGCATGCACGCACTGTTTAGATGACACTGAAAGTATATACCTGGACAAATGCAGGAAGAATGTGTACCTGGGCCATCGTCGATTTCTTCCGACCAACCATCAATGTCAAAAGAAAGGCAAGCATTTCAAAGGCGAGGAAGATCACCGGAAGAAGCCCGCCATGCGCACCGGTGATCACGTGCTTGCTATGGTCAATGATTTACACTACAAATGTTTGGAAAGGGTCCCGGTGGACTAGCTGTTCCGAATGAAGCTGAGGGACACACACCCATGTGGAAGAAGAAATCTATATTTTGGGACCTACCCTACTGGAAAGACCTAGAGGTCCGCTCCTCAATCGACGTGATGCACGTGACGAAGAACCTTTGCGTGAACCTGCTAGGCTTCTTGGGCGTGTATGGGAAGACAAAAGATACACCTGAGGCACGGGAGGACCTGCAACGTTTGCACGAAAAAGACGGCATGCCTCCGAAGCAGTATAAAGGTCCTGCCAGCTACGCTCTTACGAAAGAAGAGAAAGAAATCTTCTTTGAATGCCTGCTCAGTATGAAGGTCACGACTGGCTTCTCGTCGAATATAAAGGGAATAATAAATATGCCAGAGAAAAAGTTTCAGAACCTAAAGTCTCATGACTGCCACGTGATTATGACGCAACTTCTT
>NW_021313091.1:0-2356 GCF_002162155.2 Triticum dicoccoides | reverse complement strand
CACTCCCACCTGCTTTACAAGGGTTTCATGCCACACTATAATGTTTGGACGAGGCACGGAGAAATAGGAGTTATGATGGAAGACGGCGAAGAAGAAGACTACGATGACAACTATGTGCCCCCTGAATACGATGATGCTGCAACGGGGGGAGCTGGTGAAGATCAAGAGGAACCAGACGATGTGCCCAATGATGCTGCAAAGGGTGAAGCTGCTGAAGATCAAGAGGAACCAGACGATGTGCCCGATGATGATGATCTCCGCCGGGTCATTGTCGATGCAAGGACGCAATGCATTAGTCAAAAGGAGAAGCTGAAGTTCGATCGCATGTTAGAGGATCACAAAAAAGGGTTATACCCCAATTGTGAAGATGGCAACACAAAGCTCGGTACCGTACTGGAATTGCTGCAGTGGAAGGCAGAGAATGCTGTGGCTGACAAAGGATTTGAGAAGCTACTAAAAATATTGAAGAAGAAGCTTCCAAAGGATAACGAATTGCCCGACAATACATACGCAGCAAAGAAGGTCGTATGCCCTCTAGGATTGGAGGTGGAGAAGATACATGCATGCCCTAATGACTGCATCCTCTACCGCGGTGCATACAAGGATCTGAACGCATGCCCGGTATGCGGTGCATTGCGGTATAAGATCAGATGAGATGACCCTGGTGATGTTGCCGGCGAGCCCCCAGGAAGAGGGTTCCTGCGAAGGTGATGTGGTATGCTCCTATAATACCACGGTTGAAACATCTGTTCAAAAACGAAGAGCATGCCAAGTTGATGCGATGGCACAGTGAGAACCGAAAGAAAGATGGGAAGTTGAGAGCACCCGCTGACGGGTCGCAGTGGAGAAAAATCGAGAGAATGTACTGGGATGAGTTTGCAAAGGACCCAAGGAATGTATGGTTTGCTTTAAGCGCGGATGGCATTAATCCTTTCGGGGAGCAGAGCGGCAATCACAGCACCTGGCCCATGACTCTATGTATGTATAACCTTCCTCCTTGGATGTGCATGAAGCGGAAGTTCATTATGATGCCAGTTCTCATCCAAGGCCCTAAGAAACCCGGCAACGAAATTGATGTGTACCTAAGGCCATTAGTTGAAGAACTTTTACAGCTGTGGAATGAAAACGATGTTCGTATGTGGGATGAGCACAGACAGGAGGAATTTAACCTTAAGGTGTTGTTGTTCGTGACCATCAATGATTGGCCCGCTCTCAGTAACCTTCCAGGACAGATAAACAAAGGATACCACGCATGCACGCACTGTTTAGATGACACTGAAAGTATATACCTGGACAAATGCAGGAAGAATGTGTACCTGGGCCATCGTCGATTTCTTCCGACCAACCATCAATGTCAAAAGAAAGGCAAGCATTTCAAAGGCGAGGCAGATCACCGGAAGAAGCCCGCCATGCGCACCGGTGATCACGTGCTTGCTATGGTCAATGATTTACACTACAAATGTTTGGAAAGGGTCCCGGTGGACTAGCTGTTCCGAATGAAGCTGAGGGACACACACCCATGTGGAAGAAGAAATCTATATTTTGGGACCTACCCTACTGGAAAGACCTAGAGGTCCGCTCCTCAATCAACGTGATGCACGTGACGAAGAACCTTTGCGTGAACCTGCTAGGCTTCTTGGGCGTGTATGGGAAGACAAAAGATACACCTGAGGCACGGGAGGACCTGCAACGTTTGCACGAAAAAGACGGCATGCCTCCGAAGCAGTATAAAGGTCCTGCCAGCTACGCTCTTACGAAAGAAGAGAAAGAAATCTTCTTTGAATGCCTGCTCAGTATGAAGGTCACGACTGGCTTCTCGTCGAATATAAAGGGAATAATAAATATGCCAGAGAAAAAGTTTCAGAACCTAAAGTCTCATGACTGCCACGTGATTATGACGCAACTTCTTCCGGTTGCATTGAGGGGGCTTCTACCGAAAAATGTCCGATTAGCCATTGTGAAGTTATGTGCATTCCTCAATTCAATCTCTCAGAAGGTGATCAATCCAGAAATCGTACCAAGGCTAAGGAGTGATGTGGCGCAATGTCTTGTCAGTTTCGAGCTGGTGTTCCCACCATCCTTCTTCAATATCATGACGCACGTCCTAGTTCATCTAGTCGACGAGATTGTCATCCTGGGGCCCGTATTTCTACACAATATGTTCCCCTTTGAGAGGTTCATGGGAGTCCTAAAGAAATATGTCCGTAATCGCGCTAGGCCAGAAGGAAGCATCTCCATGGGCCATCAAACAGAGGATGTTATCGGGTTTTGTGTTGACTTCATTCCTGGCCTTAACAAGATAGTTCTCCCTAAATCGCGGTATGAGGGGAGACTGACTGGAAAAGGCACTCCTGGA
>NW_021313090.1:0-1092 GCF_002162155.2 Triticum dicoccoides | reverse complement strand
TTTTTTCTTCTGTTTTTTTCTTCTGTTTTTCCTTTTTTCTTATGTTTTTCTTCTGTTTGCTTTTTTCTTCTGTTTTTTTCTTCTGTTTTTTTCTTCTGTTTTTTTCTTCATTTTCAAATCTTAAAAATACAATTATATATCAAAAAAATCAGAAAAATAAAACTAATTCATTTTAAAACCCCTTGAAGGTTTGACAAAAGGTTTGATACAATAAATTATTACACATCATTTCTTCCCTTGTGTCCCTGCTTGCTTACGATTGTGCCGTATCCATGGAGCATCCTCATCATTTAACTTAATGCTTGGGTCGGTGTTCACTTTGAAGGGCGGAATTTCAGCAAACATATTATAATCTTCTGACATGTCTGTCTTGTCCTCCACTCCCACGATGTTTCTTTTCCCTGAAAGAACAATGTGGTGCTTTGGATCATCGCATGATGCACTGATCGTTTTCTTATCTTTCCGTTTCCTCGGTTTGCTACTCATGTCCTTCACATAGAAAACCTGAGCGACATCTTTCGCTAGGACGAATGGTTCGTCAAGGTAACCAAGATTGTTGAAATCCACCATTGTCATTCCGTATTGCTGGTCCACCTTTACCCCACCTCCTGTTAGCTTGAACCATTTGCACCGGTACAAAGGGACCTTAAAGGAGGGTCCATAGTCAAGTTCCCATATCTCCTCTATGTAACCATAATATGTGACCTTTTGCCCATTCTCGGTTGCTGCATCAAAGCGGACACCACTGTTTTGGTTGGTGCTCTTTTTATCTTGGGCGATCGTGTAAAATGTATTCCCATTTATCTCGTACCCTTGGAAAGTCGTTATAGTCGAAGATGGTGTCTTGGCCAACATGTACAGCTGATCTACAACATCATTGTTATTCATTAAATGTTTTCTCAACCAACTGCCGAAAGTCTCCATGTGGGCCTTCCTAATCCAGGATTCAGGCTTCCCCGGGTTGTCCGAGCGTAAAATATTCTTGTGTTTCTCAAAGTACGGAGCCACCAAGCTGGAATTGGTCAGTACAGTGTGGTGTGCTTCAGTCAGAGAATGGCCGTCCATACATATCGTTGATTTCCTTCCGATCGT
>NW_021313089.1:0-1257 GCF_002162155.2 Triticum dicoccoides | reverse complement strand
AACCAGGCAAGCCCCCCCCCTTGATCACCAGATATCGCCTATTCTCCTCTATACTGCTTGCATTAGAGTAGTGTAGCATGTTACTGCTTTCGTTAATCCTATTCTGATGCATAGCCTGACATTGTCGCTACATCTGTTGATACCTTACCTGCAATCCTAAATGCTTAGTATAGGATGCTAGTTTATCATCATTGGCCCTACATTCTTGTCAGTCTGCCTTGCTATACTATCGGGCCGTGATCACTTGGGAGGTGATCACGGGTATATACTATACATACATACATACTATACAGATGGTGACTAAAGTCGGGTCAGCTCATTGAGTACCCGCAAGTGATTCTGACGAGGGGGCTGAAAGGACAGGTGGCTCCATCCCGGTAGAGGTGGGCCTGGGTTCCCGACGGTCCCCGACGGTTACTTTGTGGTGGAGCGACAGGGCAGGTTGAGACCACCTAGGAGACAGGTGGGCCTGGCCCTGTTCGGCGTTCGCGGATACTTAACACGCTTAACGAGATCTTGGTATTTGATCTGAGTCGGCTACGAGCCTATACGCACTAACCATCTACGTGGGAGTAGTTATGGGTATCCCGACGTCGTGGTATCAGCCGAAGCACTTCAGACGTCAGCGACGGAGCGGCGCGCGCCGGATTGGAACGTAAGCCTGCTCTTGTATTAAGGGGGCTAGTTCTGCTTCCGGCCGCCCTCGCAATGTGCAGGTGTGCTATGGGCGATGGGCCCAGACCCCTGTGCGCTTAGGTTTAGACCGGCGTGCTGGCCTTTCTGTTTTGCCTAGGTGGGGTTGCGACGTGTTGATCTTCTGCGGCCGGGCATGACCCAGGAAAGTGTGTCCGGCCAAATGGGATCAAGCGTGTTGGGCTATGTGGTGCACCCCTGCAGGGAAGTTAATCTATTCGAATAGCCGTGATCTTCGGTAACAGGACGACTTGGAGTTGTACCTTGACCTTATGACAACTAGAACCGGATACTTAATAAAACACACCCTTCCAAGTTCCACAGACAACCCGGTGATCACTTTTCTACAGGGCGACGAGGAGAGGATCACCGGGTAGGATTATGCTATGCGATGCGCCTGGAGATGCGCTTGGAGATGCTACCTGGATATGCTACTTGGAGATGCTACCTGGAGGACTTCAATCTACTCTCTTCTACATGCTGCAAGACGGAGGCTGCCAGAAGCGTAGTCTTCGACAGGATTAGCTATCCCCCTCTTATTCTGGCATTCTGCAGTTCAGTCCA
>NW_021313088.1:0-1596 GCF_002162155.2 Triticum dicoccoides | reverse complement strand
AAAAATGAATCATCGCACCTCAGTGGAATCAAAGTGGCCTCGTCGTCACCGCCGGTAAACCACTTACTCTTTGCAGATGATAGCCTGTTGTTTGTCAAGGCCAATACAGATGGAGCTAATGAGTTGTCAAACCTATTGAATTGCTATTGCAATGCCTCAGGTCAGAAGGTAAACTTAAACAAATCCTCTGTCTTTTTCAGTAAGGGTTGCCCTAACGCACTCAAGGAAGATGTTAAGGATGCTTTGAATGTACCCAATGAATCTTTATCTGAACGGTATCTGGGAATGCCATCTGACGTGGGTAATAGTAAAAATGGCACTTTTAAATTCCTCAAGGATAGAGTCTGGAATAAGGTTAAAGGCTGGATGGCAAAAATTCTCTCAGTTGGAGGGAAGGATGTTCTCATTAAGTCCATTGCCCAAGCAGTGCCGGTCTACTCCATGTCATGCTTCAAGTTACCTCGTGGACTATGTGAGCATATTAACTCTCTTATACGCAAGTTCTGGTGGGGAAGTAAAGAAGGGGAAAGGAAACCCAGTTGGGTGTCTTGGAGTGTCATGACAAGACCTAAATACAGCGGCGGACTGGGTTTTCGTGATATTGAGCTTTTCAATCTTGCCCTTCTAGCTCGTCAGGCTTGGAGGATTCTCATGGACCCCCACTCTTTAAGCGCCAGAATTTTGAAATCCAAATATTTTCCCTCTAGTGACTTCCTTGAAGCTGAGCTTGGGAGTGCTCCGTCCCAAATTTGGCGTGCCATTCTTGAGGGACGTGACACGATGACACAAGGGATGATCAGAAGAGTGGGAGATGGCGCATCCACATATATATGGCGACACAATTGGCTACCCAGAGAACACAACATGAGGCCTATTGTAAGTTTAGCTACGAATCCCCCACAGCTAGTTTCCGAGCTTATAACGCCAGATGCAGAATGGGATCTTCAGAAATTGTCGGAGGTCTTCTTACCCACTGATGTTGCAGCCATCCGGTCTATTCCTCTGTGCACGATGCAGATCCGTGACTTTTGGTCCTGGACTCACGAACGGAATGGCTTGTTCTCTGTCCGTAGTGCTTACCGTATGTTGGTAGATACAAAACTGCGGCGAGAAGCGTGGCTAGAAGGCCAGCCAGACTCATCAAATAGTCAAGGGGAGAAGAAGGCGTGGACTAAACTGTGGAAAGTTGAGGTTCCCTCAAAGATAAAAAATTTCTTGTGGAGACTGGCGCAACAGTCTCTTCCAACGGCCGACTTGAGGCACCATCGCAATATGTCGGTAACAAAATCTTGTGAGCTATGCGGAGCAGATGATTCATGGCAACATTCTCTAATCCATTGCAACATGGCGCGATGCGTGTGGGCTTTGGAAGACCCTGAACTTGTTGAAGTCATGGAAAACAATACTGAGCCTGATACGAAGAGGTGGGTTTTTGCCTTGTTGGATAGCTTACCTCATGGAGATTTCACTAGAGTGCTAGTTACCCTATGGGCGATTTGGCACGCGCGCCGCAAGGCCATTCACGAACAGAATTTTCAGTCCCCACATGCTACCAACCATTTCATCAACACGTATTTACGTGAGCTTAATGAGTCC
>NW_021313087.1:0-1260 GCF_002162155.2 Triticum dicoccoides | reverse complement strand
TTTTTTTTGCGCTGCTTTTTTTTTGCGAAAAATCACTATAATGGCGAGTGTCTCAAAACTCTTCCTAGCTCAAACTGACAGGATGGGCACGAAATTTTTTCGACCAATTTTTTTTTTTTTGACTGCCCGGACCCAAAAACTGGAAACGGGTCAAAAAAAACTTCCTATAATGGCACCTGTCTCAAAACACTCAGAAACACCTAAAAATAGGATAGCCAGAAATTTTTTCGAAAAATGCGTTTTCGAAAAATTTTGGGCCTAAACGGAGCGTGGCTACCCGACTCTTTTTTTTTTTCCGAAACCTACTCCGGCAAGGAAACACAAATCGGAATCTAGATGGATCCCGAAAACAAACCTAATAAGCAAAGAACTCGGATTGGTGGTGGATATATGGTGGTGGTATATGGCAGCGGTGGTGGTAGCGGTGGTAGTATATGGATATGGATTGGTGGTGGTATATGGACACGGATTGGTGGTGGTATATGGATACGGATTCGGTGCGGTGGTGGTAGATGGCAGGGGCGATGATGACGGTGCGGCGGCGGCGTGACAACTTATGACCAGAACTCGAAACTCTAAAAGACTAGACTCTAAGACCAGCAACTAGACACGACGATGCAACCGCAAATTCAACAAAGCAAAACCCTAAAAAGATTATGCAAAGGCTCAGATTGGTTCGGATATGATGAACTAACCCTAATTTTTTTTTGGCTTTTTCGTGGACTGTAGGTATGAAGAACAGACTCGATCTAAACTACGAAAAACTGTAAAATCTCACCGAGCAACCTAGAAATCTGATACCACTTGATAGAGGCAAAGGTGTCCCGTCTTTCGATGAGATGGTGGATTTCGCTTTGGTGGAAGTCGACTTTGACGATCCGACTACGAACGTGCGAGGACGTCGCGCCTTAGCAATCGCTAAACCAACTCCGAGAGGTTATTGACCACGCCGGAGCACAATCAACCTGACCACGAGGGTCTGTTTCCTGCGAGCAAACGAAGAACAAGCAAGAAACTAAGATTGCAATCTGGATATTGCGAATATAAGATGAAAGCTTTATTGATCAAGGTGGGGTTCTGTGACGCCTTTGTCTGGTCGTTGAACACAAACGAAGTACGCGAAGTTGCAGCTATGGCGAACTTTTAATCTAAACAAAACCCAAAGTCTAAACGATGCCCTAAGGGCTGTATATATGGAGGAAGAGGGGGGAATTTCGTGGCCCTTGGTGGAGGGGTCCGAAATCAACCCTATCTCTTGTT
>NW_021313086.1:0-975 GCF_002162155.2 Triticum dicoccoides | reverse complement strand
GGAACTGCCCCAAATACTTAGCGGATAAGAAGGCCGGCAACACCAAAGGTATATTTGATATACATGTGATTGATGTGTACCTTACCAGTACTCGTAGTAACTCCTGGGTATTTGATACCGGTGCCGTTGCTCATATTTGTAACTCACAGCAGGAGCTGCGGAATAAACGGAGACTGGCGAAGGATGAGGTGACGATGCGCGTCGGGAATGGTTCCAGAGTCGATGTGATCGCCGTCGGCACGCTGCCTCTACATTTACCTACGGGATTAGTTTTGAACCTTAATAATTGTTATTTAGTGCCAAGTTTGAGCATGAACATTGTATCTGGATCTCGTTTAATACGAGATGGCTACTCATTTAAGTCTGAGAATAATGGTTGTTCGATTTATATGAGAGATATGTTTTATGGTCATGCTCCGATGGTCAATGGTTTATTCTTAATGAATCTCGAGCGTAATATTACACATGTTCATAGTGTAGATGCCAAAAGTTTTAAAGTTGATAACGATAGTTCCACATACTTGTGGCACTGCCGCCTTGGTCACATTGGTATCAAGCGCATGAAGAAGCTCCATGCCGATGGACTTTTAGAGTCTCTTGATTATGAATCGTTTGACACGTGCGAACCATGCCTTTTGGGCAAAATGACCAAGACTCCGTTCTCCGGAACAATGGAGCGAGCAACCAACTTGTTGGAAATCATACATACCGATGTGTGCGGTCCAATGAGCGTTGAGGCTCGCGGAGGATATCGTTATGTTCTCACTCTCACAGATGACTTGAGTAGATATGGGTATGTCTACTTAATGAAACACAAGTCTGAGACCTTTGAAAAGTTCAAGGAATTTCAGAATGAGGTAGAGAATCAACGTGACCGAAAGATAAAATTCTTACGATCAGATCGTGGAGGAGAATACTTAAGTCACGAATTTGGTACACACTTAAGGAAATGTGGAATCGTTTCACAGCTCACGC
>NW_021313085.1:0-1038 GCF_002162155.2 Triticum dicoccoides | reverse complement strand
ATATTACAAACATGGGTCTCACGACCCAACAATCAGAGCATACAAGTCAAAGCACAAGCGGAAGCTATCCTGTCTGGGTACAGACATCTATAAATGAAAAAGGCCGAGAAGCCTGACTATCTATCAGATCCTGCCGAGGGCACAAGATCGTAGCTGAGGTAACAAGCTAAACGTCGAAGTCCACGTGGAACTACTAGTGAGACTGAAGTCTCTCTGCAAAAACATAAAATAGGCAAACGTGAGTACAAATGTACCCAGCAAGACTTACATCAGAACTAACTACATATGCATCATTTTCAACAAAGGGATGGTGGGGTTTAACTGCAGCAAGCCAGCTTTGACTCGGTGGCTATCCTAAACTACGACTGCAAGCGACTCTTTTGAGGTGGCGCACACGAGTCCACATATTCACCATATCAATACACTACTATGGATCCGCTCCCGTCTCCCTACAAGAACGCCATCCATAGCACTCACGCTTATCTTGCGCATTTTAAAGTATCCACTTTCACTTGTCTATGAACTGATATAAGCAACCCAGAAGTCCTTTACGGCGGACACGGCTATTCGAATAGATGATGTTAACCCTGCAGGGGTGTACTTCTTCATACATGTTTCCACCACTTAGCGTCTGCACACGACATGTGCTCGGCAGACTTCAAGCGAAAGCCGACGTGGGTGTAGACCACGACCTACCTAAACACTCAAGTCTCTAGTCCAGGTTTATCGCCTATTCGGGTTTCATCCATGAGGAGATCCGGCCGGAGTTTCGCTCACAGCCCCAAACGATGTGAACAGGGTTCCCGAGATACCAAACGGGCATCCGGTACACCGTGCCACGTACCTACCGCATCACAGCCCACCCCTACGGTCAGCGCTGTCCACGGCCTCCAGTAAGCTACAAACACCAAAAACTACTTGCAACTCCTGGACAGAGGACTAGGGTGAATAAGAAGTCGAGCGGGGTCATATTTCAGGGCCCAATGTATGGTAGTAGCTGAATCATGGATCACAAACACAGAACTCAGTTCCTGAGGA
>NW_021313084.1:0-1186 GCF_002162155.2 Triticum dicoccoides | reverse complement strand
GATTCTAAATCGCAAACCGGATACGTGTTTACATTAAACGGTGGAGCTGTCAGTTGGTGCAGTTCTAAACAAAGCGTTGTAGCGGGATCTACATGTGAAGCGGAATACATAGCTGCTTCGGAAGCAGCAAATGAAGGAGTCTGGATGAAGGAGTTCATATCCGATCTAGGTGTCATACCTAGTGCATCGGGTCCAATGAAAATCTTTTGTGACAATACTGGTGCAATTGCCTTGGCAAAGGAATCCAGATTTCACAAAAGGACCAAACACATCAAGAGACGCTTCAACTCCATCCGAGATCTAGTCCAGGTGGGAGACATAGAGATTTGCAAGATACATACGGATCTGAATGTTGCAGACCCATTGACTAAGCCTCTTCCACGAGCAAAACATGATCAGCACCAAGGCTCCATGGGTGTTAGAATCATTACAGTGTAATCTAGATTATTGACTCTAGTGCAAATGGGAGACTGAAGGAAATATGCCCTAGAGGCAATAATAAAGTTATTATTTATTTCCTTATAATCATGATAAATGTTTATTATTCATGCTAGAATTGTATTTACCGGAAACATAATACATGTGTGAATACATAGACAAACAAAGTGTCACTAGTATGCCTCTACTTGACTAGCTCGTTAATCAAAGATGGTTATGTTTCCTAACCATGAACAATGAGTTGTTATTTGATTAACAAGGTCACATCATTAGCAGAATGATCTGATTGACATGACCCATTCCATTAGCTTAGCACACGATCGTTTAGTATGTTGCTATTGCTTTCTTCATGACTTATACATGTTCCTATGACTATGAGATTATGCAACTCCCGTTTGCCGGAGGAACACTTTGGGTACTACCAAACGTCACAACGTAACTGGGTGATTATAAAGGAGTACTACAGGTGTCTCCAATGGTCGATGTTGAGTTGGCGTATTTCGAGATTAGGATTTGTCACTCCGATTGTCGGAGAGGTATCTCTGGGCCCTCTCGGTAATACACATCACATAAGCCTTGCAAGCATTACAACTAATATGTTAGTTGTGAGATGATGTATTACGGAACGAGTAAAGAGACTTGCCGGTAACGAGATTGAACTAGGTATTGGATACCGACGATCGAATCTTGGGCAAGTAACATACCGATGACAAAGGGAACAACGTATGTTGTTATGCGGTCTGACCGA